>NC_090648.1:165513191-165740691 GCF_040937935.1 Hyperolius riggenbachi
TCCCCACAAACTTATCAGGTATCACTTTCTGAAATCCACCACAGACTCCAGGAAATAAAAATTGCAGACAAATCGCTAAACAATCTATCAAAATGGAAAAAGGACATGCCCATAGACGATATTGAAGGGAAAATTCTAGAAGGGTATAGAACAGTACATAAAATAGCACCAGGGGAACAATGGAGGGAATCGCAATTGAAGCTGATCCACAGAGCAAAATATGCTTTTAACATTAAATATATAACTCCTCCGGCGTATTACTCGCCCAGGTGTCCCAAATGCTCATTGCAAGATGCGGATATCTTTCATTGTTTGTGGGCCTGTCCGATGATTGTAAAATTTTGGAGTGATATTATTATCTATGTTAAACGAATGTGTAAAACTCAGCTGACCTTGGATCCACTTATGCTATTGTTCAATTATGCTGAACCTCAGGGACGGGAGAACCCAGGTCCATATATATCTCATCCCAGCAAACTAGTGCATTTGATTATAATAGCCTCTCGCAAAGTCATTTTTAATAAATGGATTTATCCCAATGTTCCAACGGTCTGGGACGTCAAGGAAGAACTTTACCATCTTTTTAACCAGGATAAATTGGAAGCAATCATCCAAAAAGACAAAAAGACAACGAGCTTTTTTAAAAAATGGAAGATGTTTATTTTAACCTCTTTTTCTGATATGGAAATTAAAAGCATAATGGAACATTTCAAATACACTAAGTGGTACCTGACGAGCCACCTACAAGGAACATTGGGCAAGTTGGCTATTTCCTAAGAGCAAGGTTACTTAATAAACACACACAGAGATGACAGAGGGGGGAGGGGGGGTGAAGGGGAAGATGGGGGGGGGGGGGGGGGAGTGGGGGAAATAAGCAATAAGTATATAGTTTTTGATACTACGAACAAATGAGCGTTTAACATGAGAAGCTTAAAGCATTCCATCTCATATAACTGTATCTAAATTTGTTCGATTACTCATGTTCATCTTTTGACATACTGGATGTTTGTAACAGAAAATAAAATAAAATTTGTTTTAAAAAAAAATAAAATAATACATGCCTCCATAATTAAAACTCACGTATTGTATTTGCCCATATGTCCCGTTTATTACACCGTTAAAATTATGTCCCTATAACAATGTATGGCGACAATATTTTAATTGGAAATAAAGGTGCATTTTTTCCGTTTTGCATCTATCACTATTTACAAGTTTAGAATAAAAAAAATATAGAAATATTTCATCTTTACATTGATATTTAAAAAGTTTAGACCCTTAGGTAAATATTTACATGTTTTTTTTTTTTTATTGTAATGTTTTTTTTTTTTTTTTTATATTAAACATTTTATTTGGGTAGTTTTGGGAGGGTGGGAGGTAAACAATGTGTTTATAATGTAAATGTGTGTTAATTTTTATTTTTTTTAAATTTCAGATGTAGTATTACTTTTTGGCCACAAGATGGCGGCCATGAGCTTGTTTACATGACGTCACTCTAAGCGTAGCATACGCTTAGAGGGACGCACGGGAGACGCAACAGCCAGAAAAAGCGGAGCTTCTGAGAGAAGCTGTCGCTTTTTCTGCGGGGGAGAGGAATCAGTGATCGGGCACCACAGCCCGATACACTGATTCGTGGGCTAACGATCCGCGGCCGGGAGCGCGTGTGCACGTGCGCGATCGGCCACGGGAGCGCGCGGACGCGCACATGGCCTCCTGGGCGTAGCTAGTACGTCCAGGAGGCCAAAGTAGTTAAACTGTACCAAAACTCCGGACATAATTGCAAAAAAAAAAAAATTTAAAATAATAATAATAATTTCTAGGGTTCTATCATAGACATGGTTTCAATTAAACATTTTGCTTGCACAACAGCAGTTCTGCTTGTGATAGAGTAATTGTCGCTTTGATGGCGGAGTCCTTTTGTTAGTCTCTATTAAGGTGACAGCCCTGCCTATATATACACACACACGTGTTCTGTCTCTCCAGTGTAAACAAAGTTCTGGCAGTGGAGCTGTAAAGGTTGAGCTAACCCTTTAGCATTTGAACAAGTCATCAGCTCTCACTGGAGAACAGTGGCAGCTTCAAATAAACAAAGACTGGCAAATCTATAGCTCTGGGGAAGCAGGAAAAAAGGGCGGCGGCTGAGGGTGGACAAAAAGGGCGCCGCCATAGACTTTAATGCAGCTATTGTTAATATGGCGAAAAAAGCATGAAAAAAGGGCGCCGCGAAAATTCACTTCACCATAAATTGTGACAGGAACATAATTTAAGTTTTGTGATAAACAGTAGAAATAGCTAAACAAAATTTGTGTTCTTTATTTACAATAGCACTGTTTATTTTTAAACTGGAATTGGTAAAACTAAGAAATAATGTGTTTTTTCTATTTTTCCCCCTATTTTTCCCTATTAAAATGCATATAGAACAAAATTGTTTGAGGTAAAAATGCCATACAATGAAAGCCTAGTTAGTCTTGAAATTATATATATTTCAATTAGGTGTCATACCGTATTTTTCGGAATATAAGACGCACTTTTTCTCCCCCACAAGTGGGTAGAAAAAGTGAGTGCGTCTTATATTCCAAATGTTTGAAATTATGTATTTATATGGCGCCCGAAGGCAGCATGTGCGGCCATTTGTCCCCCTCCTAAGCGTGGCCATAAAGTGCTGGAGTTGATAGCTGCTTGTCAGATGCGGCTGCAGAGCGGCAGATATGCCAGGATACCGTGGCCATGATCTCAATGGATGTCGGGAAGAGAGCCCAGTTCAGCCTGCTTGGCTGATGGCTGGAAGTCGGAGGCATGCTATTAGTGCAGAGCGCAGCGGAAGGCGTTATTACCGATCCGGGATCCAGCCAACGAGTCCTCCTTCTGCTTCTGTATCTTCAATACCGGCACGCGCTGATCCCCGTCTTGTAACTTCCTGGTCTGCCGCTCTCGCACTGCGTGACCTCCGACTTCCAGCCATCAGCCAAGCAGGCTGAACTCGGCTCTCTTCCCGACATCCATTGAGATCATGGCCACGGTATCCTGGCATATCTGCCGCTCTGCAGCCGCATCTGACCAGCGGCTATCAACTCCAGCACTTCACGGCCACGCTTAGGAGGGGGAAAAATGGCCACACGTGCTGCGTCAGCTGAGACCCACCAGCACCCAGCTACTGCAACATCCGCAGCAAGCGGCTCTGGCTGTGACCTGGACATTACCCCCTTACCTCCTTCAGCCTCTACTGCTGGTGCTTTGGATGGGCACTGATCCCACAGCCCACTCCACTGGCCCTCTCCCACATGGACACCTGCTCCTCAAAATTGTAAGACTTGTTACCTTTACCTATTCCTACTGTCTGTACATTGTTGTATCTGCTTGTAGTTTTGTTGCAGATTCTGATTTCTGTATAAATATTACTGTAGCTGTAATTAGTAGTGCTGATTAATGGAGATAATTGATGTGGTTCATGAAGCTGGTGGGGATGGCAGGGGGTTGGTGTAGCTAATGGGGCTGCAGGAGTTACTGTAGGGTAGTTAGTGAGGCAGCAATGTTTTACTGTAGCTTAGATAGAGCTTGGGGAGGGGGGAAGATCCACAAGACGCTCCTGCACCTTGGACGCACCTAGGTTTAATGTATTATTTTTTCCCTCATTTTTATCCTCTAAACCTAGGTGCGTCTTATATTCCGGAGCGTCTTATATTACGAAAAATACAGTAATTCGGGATACAGTTATTGCTGATTTAATAGGGACACAGCTAAAATGTCAAAACTGCTCTAGTCCATAAGGGGGAAACAAGATCTGGATGCAAAGTGGGATTATATATATATATATATGATGAGATAGACATGGGTATGTACAGTGCCTAGCACACTGGGTTCCTTTCTTTCTCTGCCTGAAAGCGTTAAATATCAGGTATGTAAGTGGCTGACTGAGTCCTGACTTAGACAAGAAGTGACTACAGTGTGACCCTCACTGATAACAAATTCCTACTATAAAACACTCTCCTAGCAGAAAATGGCTTCTGAGAGCAGGAAAGAGATAAACAGGGTCAATAGTTCATAGGTTTTAGCTCTGACATACTTTAATGAATGTGTCATTGAGCATAAACAGTTAAAATTTAAAAAGTAGATTTAAACATAAAATAAAACTGTGGAATATCTTAAAACATTGTTTTTAGGAGAAGGAAGATAGATACAATAGTTTATTTCATTAGTTTATTTTTGCCTCAGGTGTCCTTTAAAAAGGTATACTCCTAGTGAAGTAATTGCTGAGGAAATAAAGGAGAGAAATTTCTCTGCTCCCCTGGTTACAGCAGAAAGGTTTCTGCCTTGTTTACCTATGTATGCACTACCAACACCATCTGATAATTCTGGTTAGCCAAGACAAGCTTATCAATTAGCAGCTAAATGAAGTGAATACCAGTCAGATGGTTTAAGCTGTGAATTGTATGGTGTGTTTAATGCTTTAGACTGTAGATGGAATTTGAGTATAATATCACTTTAAAATAAAAAGTAAGTTAAAAACAAACATTCTTTCTGATATTCTTTAAAGTAAGACACTTTTAGGGAGCACTACATTTTATTTCAGATTTATTTCATTCAGTATTTTTCCTCCTACGCTGTACGATATGTTCCTGAAAGGGGTTTCATTGAACCTAACATAGCTTCCTACAGATTTAAATGCATGTATTTATATTAACTATAAGTCTCTTGTTGTTGCTCACCAAAAATAAAAATCCTCCACTCTGCACCCAAAACTGTGACCAACTTCTTCTACAGTTGGGTCAAAAATTCAAGGGGCAATGAAGACTGGATACAGATCCTCAGTGCCCAGTACAAATATTTCTGTGTTCAACCACCTAATATTTCATGGCCCTGACTCTGTTTGCCCCTGTGGGTGGTTAGACCCCAGAAACCACATTCCTACAGATATAGAACATCTCTCCCTATGTGATCCTATCAGGGCTACACATTTAAGCCTGTGGATAGCCCTGGTAGACTTTAGCAGTGTGCGCTGCCAAACTCATTTGACTTGCAAACACATCAAGTAAATGAGAGTGTGACGATAGTGAGGTGTTTTGGAGGGGAGCTGTTGGGAAGATGACTGATCATTATGGTGCTTCTATGAAAAGATGCCCCTGGGATCCATTCTGTGGTCCTAAAACAGCGCCGCCTGTTTCCCACGTAATGCAGCCAGCTTCTCCCAATCGCCGCTGTGTTAGTTGAGCATTAAACACGCCAATCTTTTCAGCCTATTCCCTCAGTACTGTAGATAGGACTCTACTGCTGGCTAGCTCGTCTGTTAACCCCTTGGTGCCAGCTGCTGCAATATTTTTTTGCAAGCTCTGTATTAAACATTTTTAAAAGGTAATCAATATTCTGGTTTTCTTCATATGATTTTATTTATCTTTAACATTAAATAATAATAATAATAGTCACTTTTCTACTTTTGGATGTTTTTTTAAATATCACAACAGCATCTCCAGGTGAGTATTTGGATTTAGGCACAAAAAGCAATTTATCCAAATAGATCAGATCAAGCTCTTATCATTCATTGGAGACCACATGTACTGTATGCATTCGTGATTGCGTCCTTGCAGCATGTACAGAATCACTGTGCATCACATGGTTCACAGATGTCAGCCATTTGTTGTATAGTACTTAAAATATATAGAATTTGTTACCTCAGGAAGTAGTAATAGCAAACTCTATATCTGCATTTAATGAGGGTTTGGATGTTTTCCTTGCATTGAACAGCATCCATGGCTATAATCATTAGGTCATTCTTGAGAGAGTTGATCCAGGGATTTATCTGACTGCCAACTGGAGTTGGGAAGCAATTTTTCCCTTTTAAGGCTAATTGGCCTAGGCTTTGTAAGGTATTTTGCCTTACCCCGGATCAACTGTAATATGTGCAGATACAGGATGGTTTTTTTTTGTGATTGAACTTGATGGATGGATGTTTTTTTTTTTTTTTTTAAACCAAACTAACTATATGTAACTACAAAGGAATATGGTGTGCAAAAATAAACACTGCTAACTGTAAAGTCACATTAACAAATCATCAAGTGTCACAAATTCTACAGGGACATTCAAAATCATAGATCCCTACTGTTGCCCTTCTAAGAAGGGAATATACTTCCTATGATGCAATGAACGTTACAATAAACGATGTTAAACTGGGGAGACACAGGCGCGGAGCTAGGGGGGGTCGGGGTAGGACAAGTGCCCCCGGGCGCCGGGTCCCTAAGGGCGCCCAGCTGAGCTGATTTTTTTTTTCTCTGCGGAGGGGAGCAGCGCAGAGAAGAGAAGAGGGAGAGCTATGCGGACGGTGGAGAAGGGGGCCATCTCCCCCCCTTCTCTCACCTTAGGGCTCTCCCTCCCTCCCTCGCTGTCCCCTCCGTTATTGTCCGGGTGTCTGGCGCAGCGGGCGGGACTTACCTCCGTCTCGCTCCAGCGCCGGCCGGAAGTTCGGGTCCCGCAGCCGCTGCTCTGGTCTGGACTAGACCGGAATAGCGGCAGATCCATCCGCGCTGCGACGAGACGGAGGTAAGTTCCGCCCGCCGCTGCCAGCACCCGGACATTAATGGAGGGGACAGCGAGGGAGGGAGAGCAGCTCTCCCTCTTCTCTGCGCTGCTCCCCTCCTGCTGGGGAGCCAGGGAGGGGGACACCTGGCTACCTACTCTGGGCATATATACCCCTGGCTACATATACTGGGCATATATACCCCCTGGCTACATATACTGGGCATATATACCCCTGGCTACATATACTGGGCATATATACCCCCTGGCTACATATACTGGGCATATATACCCCCTGGCTACATATACTGGGCATATATACCCCTGGCTACATATACTGGGCATATATACCCCCTGGCTACATATACTGGGCATATATACCCCTGCCTACATATATTGGGCATATATACCACTGCCTACATATACTGGGCATATATACCCCCTGACTACATATACTGGGCATATATACCCCTGGCTACATATTCTGGGCATATATACCCCTGGCTACATATACTGGGCATATATACCCCTGGCTACATATACTGGGCATATATACCCCTGGCTACATATACTGGGCACATATACGCCTTACTATATATACTGGGCACATATTATTCTCCTGGCTACATATACTGGGCATATATACCCCTGGCTACATATACTGGGCACATATACCTCTGGCTACATATACTGGGCACACATACCCCTGCCTACATATACTGGGCACATATACCCCTGGCTACCTGTTCTGTGGACATCTCTACCCCTGGCTACCTGTTCTGGGGACATCTATACCGCTGGCCACCTATTCTGGGGACATCTATACTGCTGGCCACCTATTCTGGGGACAACTATAGACCTGGGGCTACCTATTTTTGAGGAACCACGTCAGATTGTGTGTATTTTGGAGAACTGCTGCCAGGTGAGAGGTGTCTACCATATTAAGGGGGCATTCTACCTATTTATGTGAAATGCTGTCTATTTATGTGACTCATGACTGCTGAATTTGTCTTGTTGGGGGCCTCATGGTTACTGAATTTGTCTTGTTGGGGGCCTCATGATTTGTTGGGGGCCTCAAGATCGCTGAATTTGTCTTGTTGGGGGCCTCATGATTGCTGAATTTGTCTTGTTGGGGGCCTCATGATTGCTAAATTTGTCTTGTTGGGGGCCTCATGATTGCTGAGTTGGTTATGTTGGGGGCCTCATGATTGCTAAATTTGTCTTGTTGGGGGCCTCATGATTGCTAAATTTGTCTTGTTGTGGGCCTCATGATTGCTGAGTTGGTTATGTTGGGGGCCTCATGATTGCTGAATTTGTCTTGATGGGGGGGGGGCTCATGATTGCTGAATTTGTCTTGGAACATGCTGGAAGGTACATACTGAGGGAGGGTGGGTGAGCGTGAGCCTGCTAACCTCCATATACATTTGGCTACACCCATAACCACGCCCACATTTATTATGTGACCACGCCCCTTTGTGGGCTGCGCGCGCCGCAACCTTGACTTTGGGGGGCGCATTAATAGTCTTTGTCCCCGGGCGCTGAAAACCCTAGCTACGCCTCTGGGGAGACACCACAGAAATTTCAAAAATGAATGAATCTGTGTAGACACACAATAAAAGAACTGTATCAAGATTAAACTTAGGGTGCATGTATCTCTATAGTAACAAAATAAACCCCTATCCTTTTTGGGATACTCCAATACCAGCACTCAGTTGGGTAAAAGACCCTGACACATGGACCCATAAGCAATTCACTGTTTCGCCTGCATTTTCTCCTAGGTGACATTTTCAAACCTTGTCAATAAAATTCTTTTTAAACCATTTACATACACGAAAATACGCTAAATAATTTTTATATCACTTTTCACCTACTTTTTGGTTCTTTTTTTTCACTGCAAAGTGCTGAAAAGTTATTTTAAACAGAAGATGAAAAATTATCTCCTAGGCGAAATCTCAGGAGAAAAAGTGAATTGTATACGGCCCATGGGGTTTAATTGGGGCATCTATAATGTGTTAGAGTTATATTGGACTCTGGTTGCAACTTATTCAAGCAAACATGTTTTCTTAAAATTGTTTTTTTTATTTATAACAATACATATAGTTGTAAGATTATGGAAATCGCAGTCCATCCATCCAGGATAAAAATGGTCACATGATATAGTGTGGGAGTTGTGTTGATAAAGCTGGAACCGACTTTCACAGTGATGTGGTTTAGCCTCAGAGGAAGAGCATATGCATGAAACGGCTGGTCTTTGCCTAGCACGCACAACTCACTTACCACATGGGATGTCGCCACTTCTGCCATGGCTGGTGCCTAAATGAACTGCTTTTACCAGTGAGTGGTCAGATAATACTTCAGGAGGGAAGTAAAAGAAACACTATAATTTATTTTTTTGGGTCCTGGTTTTTAAAGAGGAATTCGTTTTGAGACACTGTAATCAGGGGAGTAACTTCAACAGAAGTATCATGCCCCCCCTCCCCCCTTTGTCATGGCTGGAGCCCCTCCTCCACATTTTGTCATGGTTGGACCCCTTCCCCTACTTCATGACCAAATAGAAACCACAGTAGCGGTCAGCCCTTCTGATTCTCCTCTTCCCTCTTGTGCAAAGTAAGAGCAGAGGGTGCTGTAATATTTACCTAGTCCATGCTGCCTCTGGACTGGTCTCCTCTTCCTCCCGTGAGCTGCACACTGTATGAAGCTGCCCAGAGGCTCCTGATAAAATAGCATGCTGAGGATCTCAGCTTACAGCATGCAGATGCCCGGAGGAAGAGGAGACCCAATGTGGCATGGACTAGGTAAATATAACAGCGCTCCCTGCACTTACTTCGCACAAGGGGGTAAGAGGGAGGAGCCAGCCCCATAGCCCCCAAACCTCGCTTGGTCACGGCCATGGGGATTGCAGGGGCTATTGTTGTGCTAATGTTTATACTGCTGTAACTAAACTGCTGGAGTAGAAGGGATATATCAGAAAACAATAACATAGTGCACAGCAGCTCTTGTTGACTGCTTTACTAAATACTTGAAGGAAGTAGCTAGTCCCTCTTCCAGAACCAAATCTAATGCCTCTGTGCTTCTTTCTGCCTAACTAGACAAAGGTACAGATAACATGTATTTACCGTATGATTAGCTTAAATTAATGCTTAGATCGTGCTAAGCTTACATTGAACATTGACATGCGTTAATAGCTTATTTTAAAATATTTAAAAATACTGATAGATTTTTAGTGACAGGCATAAATAGGGGTACGTCAAGGGCTTGCCTTTTACCTAGACATTGGTTTGAAATGGTTTCTGTACTTCTCCTCTCAGAAAGTTGGGAGTTAAGAGCTAGCCACTGGCCTGACACACTTCAGCCTTCTATTACACAGGTTGTGTAAATGTCCTTGTTGCTGACTCAGCCTTTCACAGTAAGTTGGAGGAAATGTTCTCATTTCTAACAAGGCTGTAATAGTCTGTAGTGTATTAAGCCATTTTAGAAACTGGGATTTTTGACAATACAGTGGGATAACTATACAGTATGCTAGGACATTCCTCTTACAGTAAAATGGAACAAACCTTGGGAAGGCATTTGACTTACAAATACATAAACTCAGCTAAAAAAAATAGAATTCAATTTTCTTGCCAAAGTTTAGTTTTCTGTCTCTAGTACAATAACAGCCTTTCAATGGTTTTGGTTGAAGCTTGGCTGTGCCAGTTAATAATTTGTGGACTTTAACATATTCCACTGAGCCAAAAATTGCTAAGTTATATATACTTGCAGATCAAGTTAAATAATTGCTTGGGAATTGAATAGATGAGGCCACATCACTGTTTGCGCCCATCTCTTGGCATCTGTGCTATGTAATAGTCTTATGCCCATGGTAAAGATTTAATTATTAGCCAGGCACCATGGAGAAAACCCCAGTCAGACTGCTATAAATTATAATCATTAGAAAAAAATCTATATAGGCCGTCTGATGGGAAAAGACTGAATCACCATTTGCAGTAATATATTACAGTAGTGTCTTGGAGAAACTGGTTATACACAGTACCTGTTATAATAAGAACACTATGAACCCGATCCAATTCACTTTTTCTCCTAAATTTTCTAGAAGATAACTTTTCATCTTCTGTTTAAAGTACAAACAGGAAGAAACGACACCCAAACGATAATAAAATGAAAAATAAATAAGGTTTGAGGTGGCTTACCTCAATAAAGACAAATTCATAAATAAATGAATACTCTTTAACCACTTCAGGACCACAGTCTTTTCGCCCCTTAACCACCTGAGCGGTCTGGACGAGCTCAGCTCGTCCAACACCGCCGGAGGTCGCCGCTCAGGCCCTGCTGGGCCGATTTTTATCAAATAAAAAGCAGCACACGCAGCCGGCACTTTGCCAGCCGCGTGTGCTGCCTGATCGCCGCCGCTCTGCGGCGATCCGCCGCGAGCAGCGGCGAAAGAGGGTCCCCCCAGCCGCCTGAGCCCAGCGTAGCCGGAACAAAAAGTTCCGGCCAGCGCTAAGGGCTGGATCGGAGGCGGCTGACGTCAGGACGTCGGCTGACGTCGATGACGTCACTCCGCTCGTCGCTATGGCGACGATATCAGCAAAACAAGGAAGGCCGCTTATTGCGGCCTTCCTTGTTTATTCTGGGCGCCGGAGGCGATCGGAAGATCGCCTCCGGAGCGCCCTCTAGTGGGCTTTCATGCAGCCAACTTTCAGTTGGCTGCATGAAATAGTTTTTTTTTTATTTAAAAAAAACCCTCCCGCAGCCACCCTGGCGATTTAATCAGAACGCCAGGGTGGTTAAGGACCAGAGCCTTTTTCTCCATTCAGACCACTGCAGCTTTCACGGTTTAATGCTCGGTCATACAACCTACCACCTAAATGAATTTTACCTCCTTTTCTTGTCACTAATACAGCTTTCTTTTGGTGCTATTTGATTGCTGCTGCGAGTTTTACTTTTTATTATATTCATCAAAAAAGACATGAATTTTGTCAAAAAAATGACTTTTTTAACTTTCTGTGCTGACATTTTTCAAATAAAGTAAAATTTCCTATACATTTGAGCGCGAAAGTTATTCTGCTACATGTCTTTGATAAAAAAAAAACCATTCAGTGTATATTTATTGGATTGGGTAAAAGTTATAGCGTTTACAAACTATGGTGCCAAAAGTGAATTTTCCCATTTTCAAGCATCTCTGACTTTTCTGCGCACCTGTCAGGTTTCATGAGGGGCTAAAATTCCAGGATAGTACAAATATCCCCCAAATGACCCCATTTTGGAAAGAAGACATCCCAAAGTATTCAGTGAGAGGCATGGTGAGTTCATAGAAGATTTTATTTTTTGTCACAAGTTAGCAGAAAATGACACTTTGTGACAACAACAACAAAAAAAAAAAGTTTCCATTTCTTCTAACTTGCGAAAAAAAAAAAATGAAATCTGCCACGGACTCACTATGCTCCTCTCTGAATACCTTGAAGTGTCTACTTTCCAAAATGGGGTCATTTGTGGGGTGTGTTCACTGTCCTGGCATTTTGGGGGGTGCCTAATTGTAAGCACCCCTGTAAAGCCTAAAGATGCTCATTGGACTTTGGGCCCCTTAGCGCAGTTAGGCTGCAAAAAAGTGCCACACATGTGGTATTGCCGTACTCAGGAAAAGTAGTATAATGTGTTTTGGGGTGTATTTTTACACATACCCATGCTGGGTGGGAGAAATATCTCCGTAAATGACAATTTTTTTATTTTTTTTACACACAATTGTCTATTTATAGAGATATTTCTCCCACTCAGCATGGGTATGTGGAAAAATACACCCCAAAACACATTATACTACTTCTCCTGAGTACGGCGATACCACATGTGTGGCACTTTTTTGCACCCTAACTGCGCTAAGGGGCCCAAAGTCCAATGAGTACCTTTAGGATTTCACAGGTCATTTTGAGAAATTTCGTTTCAAGACTACTCCTCACGGTTTAGGGCCCTAAAATGCCAGGACAGTATAGGAACCCCACAAATTACCCCATTTTAGAAAGAAGACACCCCAAGGTATTCCATTAGGAGTATGGTGAGTTCATAGAAGATTTTTTTTTTTTGTCACAAGTTAGCGGAAATTGATGTTAATTGTTTTTTTTCACAAAGTGTCATTTTCCGCTAACTTGTGACAAAAAATAAAATCTTCTATGAACTCACCATACTCCTAACGGAATACCTTGGGGTGTCTTCTTTCTAAAATGGGGTCATTTGTGGGGTTCCTATACTGCCCTGGCATTTTAGGGGCCCTAAACCGTGAGGAGTAGTCTTGAAACCAAATGTCGCAAAATGACCTGTGAAATCCTAAAGGTACTCATTGGACTTTGGGCCCCTTAGCGCACTTAGGGTGCAAAAAAGTGCCACACATGTGGTACCGCCGTACTCAGGAGAAGTAGTATAATGTGTTTTGGGGTGTATTTTTACACATACAGATGCTGGGTGGGAGAAATATCTCTGTAAATGACAATTATTTGATTTTTTTTACACACAATTGTCCATTTACAGAGAGATTTCTCCCACCCAGCATGGGTATGTATAAAAATACACCGCAAAACACATTATACTACTTCTTCTGAGTACGGCGATACCACATGTGTGACACTTTTTTGCAACCTAGGTGCGCTAAGGGGCCTAACGTCCTATTCACAGGTCATTTTGAGGCATTTGGATTCTAGACTACTCCTCACGGTTTAGGGCCCCTAAAATGCCAGGGCAGTATAGGAACCCCACAAGTGACCCCATTTTAGAAAGAAGACACCCCAAGGTATTCCGTTAGGGGTATGGTGAGTTCATAGAAGATTTTATTTTTTGTCACAAGTTAGTGAAAAATGACACTTTGTGAAAAAAACAATAAAAATCCAATTTCCTCTAACTTTTGACAAAAAATAAAATATTCTATGAACTCATCATACACCTAACAGAATACCTTGGGGTGTCTTCTTTCTAAAATGGGGTCACTTGTGGGGTTCCTATACTGCCCTGGCATTTTACGGGCCCAAAACTGTGAGTAGTCTGGAAACCAAATTTCTCAAAATGACTGTTCAGGGGTATAAGCATCTGCAAATTTTGATGACAGGTGGTCTATGAGGGGGCAAATTTTGTGGAAGCGGTCATAAGCAGGGTGGCCTCTTAGATGACAGGATGTATTGGGCCTGATCTGATGGATAGGAGTGCTAGGGGGGTGACAGGAGGTGATTGATGGGTGTCTCAGGGGGCGGTTAGAGGGGAAAATAGATGCAATCAATGCACTGGGGACGTGATCGGAAGGGGGTCTGAGGGGGATCTGAGGGTTTGGCCGAGTGATCAGGAGCCCACACGGGGCAAATTAGGGCCTGATCTGATGGGTAGGTGTGCTAGGGGGTGACAGGAGGTGATTGATGGGTGTCTCAAGGTGTGATTAGAGGGGGGAAATAGATGCAAGCAATGCACTGGCGAGGTGATCAGGGCTGGGGTCTGAGTGCGTTCTGAGGTGTGGGCGGGTGATTGGGTGCCCGCAAGGGGCAGATTAGGGTCTAATCTGATGGGTAACAGTGACAGGTGGTGATAGGGGGTGATTGATGGGTAATTAGTGGGTGTTTAGAGGAGAGAAGATCTGCGGGCGATCTATTGGTGTGGGTGGGTGATCAGATTGCCCGCAAGGGGCAGGTTAGGGGCTGTTTGATGGGTGGCAGTGACAGGGGGTGATTGATGGGTGGCAGTGACAGGGGGTGATTGATGGGTGATTGACAGGTGATCAGTGGGTTATTACAGGGAATAACAGATGTAAATATTGCACGGGCGAATTGATAAGGGGGGGTCTGAGGGCAATCTGAGCGTGTGGGCGGGTGATTGGGTGCCCGCAAGGGGCAGATTAGGGTCTAATCTGATGGGTAACAGTGACAGGTGGTGATAGGGGGTGATTGATGGGTAATTAGTGGGTGTTTAGAGGAGATAAGAGATGTAAACAATGGATTTGGGAGGTGATCTGATGTCGGATCTGCGGGCGATCTATTGGTGTGGGTGGGTGATCAGATTGCCCGCAAGGGGCAGGTTAGGGGCTGTTTGATGGGTGGCAGTGACAGGGGGTGATTGATGGGTGGCAGTGACAGGGGGTGATTGATGGGTGATTGACAGGTGATCAGTGGGTTATTACAGGGAATAACAGATGTAAATATTGCACGGGCGAATTGATAAGGGGGGGTCTGAGGGCAATCTGAGCGTGTGGGCGGGTGATTGGGTGCCCGCAAGGGGCAGATTAGGGTCTAATCTGATGGGTAACAGTGACAGGTGGTGATAGGGGGTGATTGATGGGTAATTAGTGGGTGTTTAGAGGAGATAAGAGATGTAAACAATGGATTTGGGAGGTGATCTGATGTCGGATCTGCGGGCGATCTATTGGTGTGGGTGGGTGATCAGATTGCCCGCAAGGGGCAGGTTAGGGGCTGTTTGATGGGTGGCAGTGACAGGGGGTGATTGATGGGTGGCAGTGACAGGGGGTGATTGATGGGTGATTGACAGGTGATCAGTGGGTTATTACAGGGAATAACAGATGTAAATATTGCACGGGCGAATTGATAAGGGGGGGTCTGAGGGCAATCTGAGCGTGTGGGCGGGTGATTGGGTGCCCGCAAGGGGCAGATTAGGGTCTAATCTGATGGGTAACAGTGACAGGTGGTGATAGGGGGTGATTGATGGGTAATTAGTGGGTGTTTAGAGGAGATAAGAGATGTAAACAATGGATTTGGGAGGTGATCTGATGTTGGATCTGCGGGCGATCTATTGGTGTGGGTGGGTGATCAGATTGCCCGCAAGGGGCAGGTTAGGGGCTGATTGATGGGTGGCAGTGACAGGGGGTGATTGACGGGTGATTGACGGGTGATTGACAGGTGATTGACAGGTGATCAGGGGGGATAGATGCATACAGTACACGGGGGGGGGGGAGTCTGGGGGGGGGTCTGGGGAGAATCTGAGGGGTGGGGGGGTGATCAGGAGGGAGTAGGGGGCAGATTAGGGACTTAAAAATAAAATAGCGTTGACAGATAGTGACAGGGAGTGATTGATGGGTGATTAGGGGGGTGACTGGGTGCAAACAGTGGTCTGGGGGGTGGGCAGGGGGGGGTCTGAGGGGTGCTGTGGGCGATCAGGGGGCAGGGGAGGGGGAAATCAGTGTGCTTGGGTGCAGACTAGGGTGGCTGCAGCCTGCCCTGGTGGTCCCTCGGACACTGGGACCACCAGGGCAGGAGGCAGCCAGTATAATAGGCTTTGTATACATTACAAAGCCTATTATACTTGTTACATGCGGCGATCCGGGTGCTAGTAACCCGCCGGCGCTTCCGAACGGCCGGCGGGTTACAACGAACGGTGGGCGGAGCCAGTCCCCGGCGGCTGATCGCGTCACGAATGACGCGATCGCCGCACAGCCACTCCCGCAGCCGCCCCCGCCGATGGGCGTATTGCGGTCGTTTGGGCCCGGTCTTTGCCGCCGCCCATCGGCTGGGGGCGGTCGTTAAGTGGTTAATAGCACTGGCAATGCATTTTGTGGGTCTCCACTCCTCAGGCCAAATCAAGTGCAACACTCAGAAATAGAGCGCTCTATAGCTGGCTCTGAACATATCGTGGCACTTGATTTGGCCTGAGGAAGTGGGTAGAGACCCACGAAATGCGTTGCCAGTGCAATTAAAGATTATTAATTAATATATGAATTTGTCTTCATTATTATTATTTAGTATTTATATAGCGCCAACATCTTCCGCAGCTTTGTACAGAATATATATTGTCTTGTCACTTAACTGTCCCTCAGAGGGGCTCACAATCTAGTTCCTACTATAGTCATGTCTATGGCCTCAATTCACTAAGATCATGCTGGAGAGAATAAGGCAAGAGAAAACTTACCACCAGACATTGCGAGAGTTATCTTATCTCTCCATTCATTAAGTTACCTCATCTGTAGTTAAGTTACCTCCTCTGTAGTTAAGTTTCCTCCTCTGTAGTTAAAGAGACGCTGTAACTAGAAAAACAGCCCCTGGGGGGTACTCCCCTCAGGAGGGGGAAGCCTCAGGATCCTAATGAGGCTCGGGGGGGGGGGGGGGGGGCGGGCTTCCTCTGTCCTCCTCTGTCCCATGGGGTCTCGCTGCAGCCCTTCAAAGTCGACGAAACAAATCTGACAGCCTGTTCAATATTTACCTTTCCAGGCTCCAGCGGGGGCGCTGTTTTGGCTTTCGGCTTCGAAGCAGATGGAAATACCCGATCTCAGCCGGGACCATTCTACTGCGCAGGCGCCGGAGACTTGCCCCTGCGCAGTACAATGGACCCGAATGAGATCGAGTATTTCCGCCTACTTTGGAGCGCAGCGCCGCTACTGCGGCTGCGCTGGAGCCGGGAAGGTAAATATTTACATCACCGATGTTCGGAGGGGCACAGCGGGACCCCCCGTGGGACGCAGGAGGATGGGGGAAGTCTCAATAGGACCCTGAGTACCCCCCAGGGGCTGTTTTTCTCAGTACATGTTTTCTTTAAATTACCTCCTCTGAAGTTATTTTCAGAATTCTGGAGTTATTTTAAGGATTGAAGAGTTAACTTTAGAGAACTTTAGAGATGGCTTTTGCCAGGTACTGGTTTACAGCCTGCCGCTGTTCAACCAGACGTTCCAACATGGCCAGGGTGGAATTCCACCGTGTTGGAACGTCTATGATCAGACGGTGTTGTGGCAGGTTCAGCTCCTTCTGCACGCCTTCCATGGACGCTGAGGCACCACCTGAGAGGCTGAAATGACCCATCGTTTTCCTAGCCACTTATAAAAGTGTGTCCATGCCCTGGTAGGTGCTCAGAAATTTCTGTACCACTAGGTTCAGGGCGTGGGCCAGACAGGGGATGTGGGTGAGGTCTGAGGGCAGCATCAAGGTTGGCCCTATTGTCGCTCTCCAACTCTCAGGCCTTTGGGAGTCAGCCAACTCCTTTCCTGCTCTAGGAGTTTGGCCAGGACGTGGTCCAACATGGCCAGGGTGGAATTCCACCATGTTGGAACGTCTATGATCAGACGCAGTTGTGGCAGGTTCAGCTCCTTCTGCACGTCTTCCAGGGACGCTGAGGCACCACCTGAGAGGCGGAAATGACCCATCGTTTTCCTAGCCACTTATAAAAGTGTGTCCATGCCCTGATAGGTGCTCAGAAATGTCTGCACCACTAGGTTCAGGGCGTGGGCCAGACAGGGGATGTGGGTGAGGTCTGAGGGCAGCATCAAGGTTGGCCCCATTGTCGCTCTCCAACTCTCAGGCCTTTGGGAGTCAGCCAACTCCTTTCCTGCTCTAGGAGTTTGGCCAGGACGTGGTCTGCCGTCAGGCTGTGCTTCCCCAGGCTGCCCATCTCCAGCAGCGCTTGGCAGTGGCAGGCCTTCACACTGCTGCTGAGGTGGGGGTGTTTGGCGGCAGCAGGTTTGCTAGAGGGTGAAACTGGATCAGAGGAACCGGCTGCACTTCCCTTGACCCTGCTGCGGGATGGCACCACCCACTGGATTGCTGCTGTGCCTGATGCTGCTGTCCCCTCCTCATCCCCTTCCACCAAACTGACCCAGTGCGCCACGAACGAAAAATAGCGACCTGTCCCGAACCTGCTGCTCCAGGAGTCCATGGTTACATGTACCCGCATGATCCAGCCCACGTTCCACGTTGGCCATCGTGAAGCGGTGCAGTGCTGGGATGGCCGTGCGTGAAAAGTAGTGCCGGCTGGGTATTGGCCAATCCACCGCTGCGCACTGCAAAAGCGCACGCATGTTGCTCCCCTCCTGCACAAATGAGTACGGGAGGAGCTGGGAGGACATGGCCAGTGCAAGCAGGCTGTTCAGCTGGCGGATGCGACGGCTGCTGTGAGGCTGAGCCCTGACAACGAAGGCCTCGCTCAAAAACGGTCTGGTGGCATTTTTTTGTTACACAGGAAGAGGAGGAGGGAGCAGAGGAGACCACTGAGGAGGACTGACTGCCTGAACAGGCCTCAGTGTCAGCAGGAGTGGCACTGGCAAAGGGGGTTCTGGTGGTGCTTTTGATCGAAACACTGCCAGCGCCAGCTTCCTTCAGCCTCTTGAACTCCTCATGCTCATGATGATGTTTTTTTGCCAGATAGTTGATGAAGCTGGAGGTGCTGTAGTTGGAGGGGTTACAACCTCTGCTCTGCTTCATCTGGCACATGTTGCAAGTCACATACTGGCTGTCCACTGAGGGCAGATCAAAAAAACTGCCAGATTGGGGATTGGATTTTTCCCTTACGCCCTGAAATGGGCTGCTGCTGCTGTTTTTTTCCCTGTGGTGGTTGGGGCGTGGGGTTGAGTGGTGCGGCTGGTGATAGCGGCAGAAACTGAAGCAGCTGGCTGTGGGTCCTGCATTCCACACCCACTGCTGCTCCTGCCAATGTCAGCGATGCTGATCCTCCGTGCCAGACCCACCGACGCATCCTCCTCCTCAGACTCAGAGCTAACATCCCCTCCTGTGAATGGTAGTCATGGTCCTTCATCTCGTCATCAATATTATCAGCATCATACTCCCCCTCCTCAAACAATTGCTGGGATGTTGATGACCCCCCAAACTTCACTTCTGCAGATACATCAGGCAAGGACCCCCATGCCCCACAATCACCGTCACCATCTCTGACTCCTCCGCATACCCCATTGTGTCTGGACTAAAGAGCGCGCTGACTAAGGGTAGGCTGCCCACTAGGGTCGACATGATGACCGACGAGACCCCATGCACTGCTGGGCGGCTGCTGCTGCTCCTGCGAACAGGAGTGGTGGTGGGGGTGGAGGTGTCTGTTGTAGAGCTGGTGGTGGCCTGCTCATCCACCATCAGCTGCATCAGAGGCTCGGCGTCTTTCTCCTCCAATTTGCGCCTCTGACCCTGCTGAAAAATGGCCGCTACACGCTGCTGCACCTCTGCAGCATGACTCCCCCTAACAGCTGGGCGCCCAGTGCATCCACGGCCAGTGGCTAGCGACGGAATGGACACTGACGCAGCAGAACTGCTGGCAGTGCCAGCAATGTTCCCTCTCTTCTTGGCCTTGCTACCCTTCCCCCGGGTGGCAGTGCCAGCAGACATAGTGCAAGTTTGTGTAATGATGATGTCACCAGATGGATGTGGGGTACTTGCACTTTATTGAAATCGGTGTTGGACTTTAATGAATCAGCACAGAGTGACAGACAGCAGAGTAGAAGAAGACAGTGTGCACACTAACGGTCTATCTGTCACACACACTGACACTCAGCAGCGCAGCAGAAATGCAATAATTTGTAGTAGTAAGCTAACACAGACAGTACTACTCTAACAACTACTAGCACTGCAGTACTAAATAAATACACCATAACACAGTAATCCTATTACCTAACCTATACTGTAGCTAAGGCTAATATAGCACAGGCCTGGGCTGTGTGCACAACAGCACACACAGACACAAACACCTATCTAGCAGAGCTGCTGCAGCACAGGGACTGTCACACACACTAACTAAAATCAAAATACAAGCTAGCTAACTAAACAACAATAAAACAGTGGTATAGTACAGGTGTTTGTGTGCAAAAACACTAGGTTTTCTCACAGTAGAAATCACTTGCTTAGCCAGATGTCTCTTAGTGAGCAGTCACAGGCAAGGACGAGTTCCTTAAAATGGCCACCGCTTTATATACAGGAGGGGCTGGCCAGGGTTCCGATCTGTGATCGGTTGCTGGGGCTTCTGCTGGGAGCCCTCTGATTAGCTCAATGACGTCATGGACGTCATCTCCATGGTTACAGTATCCAAATTCGGATATCCGGACGGATATCCGAATTCCTGTCCGGATACCGCTGCAAATCAGGATAACGCATTCCGGATTTTCCCAGATATCCGGAATCCGAATCCGAGGTCAGATAGTGGAAAAAGTTTGGATTATCCGGGTAGTTCGGATATCCGGAATCCGGATGAGCACTGGGGGTGACACTAAACTCCAGGCTAAGGGAGAGTGGAGTAGGGCTATGAAAATATAGACCAGGCTATTGCCTAACTCCTCTCTCCCCCTATAGCAAATGGGTCCAGTATATCCCCTTTCCAACCCCATTCTCAACTGATGTAACAAGTAACGTTACTACATAAAAGTATTATTGGTTTCGTTTAGCCTGTAAGGTTGGAGGATGGGGAAGAGAGGGCTGACACCTTGCAATTTGATTTGTAATTTGTAAACAATATTAATTGTGCACAAAAGCAAATATGATAACCGTATGGGGTATAAAAAGTAGGAGAATGCATTTTTAGTGAATGTTATGTCAGAGTTCTTTCCCATTTTAAAATGACTTTTCAGCATCAGCACTCTGCAATTGAAAAACCCACACAGACATGGGGAGAAGACACAAACTCCTCGCAGATGGTGTCCTGGCTGGGATGCAACCCCGGGATCCAGCGCTACAAGCAGGGTCGTAGCAATAGCCTCTGCAAGGAATGCAGATGCAGGGGGGCCCAAGCCTGGAAGGAGCCCCGTCCAGGGCCATTTTCAGCAGCAGGAGGGGGGCACAATGCAACGCAGGAGAGGGGGCAGAGGCTACCTGTACTGGGGGCACCTATAGATGTCTACCTATACTGGAGGCACCTATAACTGGCTACCTTTACTGGGGCACCTATAACTGGCTATCTATACTGGGGACATCTATAGCTGGCTACCTATACTGGGGGCACCTATAACTAGCTAGCTATACTGGGGCACCTGTAACTGGCTATCTATAATGGGGCAGCTATTACTGGCTACCTATACTGGCAGCACATATACTTAGCTATACTGAGGGTACCTATACTGTAAGTTTACTGTAGCTACCTATACTGTATTTTTTTTCTTTCTTACTATCCTGCCTTGCCTGCCCTTCCAATTTCTGTCTTTTCTTTTTTTTTGGGGGGGGGGGCATCCAAAGTTTTGAAGGGGGGCCCTGTGATTTCTAGTTACACTCCTGGCTACAAGGTGAGAGTGATAATCACTACGCCACCGTGGTGCAATACAACATTCTATGGCCATAGGTCCCCATTCACACTTCCCCATACTTGCACAGTGGGGATCAGTCAGGCATGTTTTGAACAATCGACCTCAAGCAGATTCAATCAAAGTGACTGAATTGGATGAAGACGTTGTCCCACGTTCCGCCAGCCTAACTGCTGTACCATAAGAGCAGACCTGTAGGAAAATTCCACACAAGAAGAGCTGTCAGTTCTCATCGCAGTCAGGCTAATCCACTATAAGTGCTGGAGACTTCAGCTTCTACATTCACTGTACCGTATAGATATCTGAAATCCATTTATCCATCCACTCACTATATATTTATATTTTCATGGCAGCTTTCTTCTCTCTGTGTTTCTGGACCTTGGATAGGTTTCTGACACCTTGTATAAGCATGTTATCATCACAGTGAAGGTTAAGCATTGATAGATTTATTCAAATATATTGATATTATGCAAATTAGACCACTCAACAGAAATAGAACATGTTGTATTACACGGTATGACATTATGTGATATTTGGAAATGTCATTGCATACTGAAAATGCCATACAAGATACCTGTATAGATATGATTAGGCTAAGCCTTAAGGCAGTTAAATGTATAAGGCAGAATAAAGCTGTTTAACCCACTGAATACTGATCAAGGAGAATAAAGGGATTAATCACAGAGTGCTGTTTGTAAATACCCTTTAGAGTACAACTTTATTGTTGCTCTCACTTTCAGGCACTATTACAAATGGGAGTTAATGTATATTTTTGCAAATGATTTGATTGGCACATTGTAGCTAACTGCTGGAGTCCTCATTCTATTCCAGAAGTGCTTTCAGCGCTGTGTGTGTTGTGAAAGGAGAGAACAATGACTGTTATTCCAGCAGCCTCTAGTGGCAGGAAGCCAAATGTGCATCCTGCATGCCTGATTTCAGTGTGCGGAAAAACCATTCATCTTAGTAAACGGCAGAACGACATTAGACTATAGGTAGGCTGAAAACAATAAAATGTTTTATCTAATAAAGCAAATTGTTCCCCCGCTATCTTTACGTATAGAACAGCTGTGTAAAGTATTTGCTTCTCTGTAGTAAAACACTGCGCTCACAATGATCCTTTTTTTGTTAAGATTAAAGGAAACCTAAAACTAAGCAATCATTTAAAGCACAATTGACGACTTCCTTTTAAAGGAAAATTACACTTCTCATGAGAAAAATAATCTTTCCATCTCGCTTTTGTTAAATTGCAAACAATATTGAAGCTCCATTCCTTAGTTTTTATGTGCACATAAAACACAGGCATTCCACAGTGCTTGTAGCAGAAACTGGCAGATGGGAGTGTTAAAGTTCTCTGCCAGTCCATGCAGGGTGCTGAAAACGGCCACATTTCTGGAAAGGCCGCAAAGGCAAGGGCTTTGGGCGACTACAGCGTAGGGGGGGATCTGAACATGAAAGAGGGGTTGCTACATGTGAAAGAAGAGGCTGAAAATAGGGAGCAACACATGAAAAAGGGAAACAGATGCTCAAGAGAGCTGTTCACGAAAGAAAGAGGCTGCTGTAGATTGATAATACACATGTAAGAGAGGGCTGCACATTGAATGGGAGGGGCGCTGCTGCACAGGAAAGGGGAGACACAACACAGTTGGCTTAGGGGCACAACAACAAAAGTAAATAAATCCATTCTTGACTGAAAATGACTAACAAAGGGCAGCACAGTGGTGTAGTGGTTAGTGCGCTCACTTTGCAGCACTGGGTCACTGATTTGAATCCCAGTCTGCACAGAGTGTGTATGTTCTCCCCATGTCTGTTTGAGTTTCCTCCAGGGCACTCTGATTTCCTCCCACATTTCTAAAACATACAGATAAGCTAATTAACTTTCCCTGAAATTGGACTAATACTAAAATAGACATAGGTAGGGATAAGTTTGTGAACTCCTCTGAGGGACAGTTGGTGACAAGACTATTTACTGGGTAACCACAAATGTGCACTTATAGCTGAATTACTGCAAGTTTCCTTCTGTTTTAAGAAGGCAAGTTTCACCAAGCATTGCTTATTAGTAGGAGGGCTTTTCATTCTCTTTTATCCCCCTATACATTCCTAATGGTTTGGGCCACCCCGAGTTGCTTGGTTACTCTGTTGACAAGACTATATATACGCTGAAAAGAACTGAGGAAGATGTCAGTGCAATATAAATACCAATAACAAAGGCTCTTGGTTTTCTAGCTAATGACTCCTGCAGCAGTATTCCAAATAGACAAACATGGGTGGTAACAAAAAGAGGGAGGGTGTTAAAAAGGAGATCAAGAAGGAAAAGGGAGGGGGGAGAGATGTGGTGAGGCAGAATGAAGGAGTAAAGTGGGACGGGGAGAGCGAAGGAGGAAGGATAGATGGGGGAAAAGAAGAAGATAAAGGAAGGAAGGAAGGAAGGAAGGTGGGTGTAATTAAAGAAATCATGATAGAAGCAGTGTGATACAGTGTAAAAGGACCCTAGTGAGGGAAGGAAATGTCGGGGCAGGCGGATATCAATCAGACCAGGGCCGGCGCTATAATAAAGGCAGAGAAGGCAGCTGCCCTAGGGCCCCGGCCGCCTGGGGGGCCCCGGCCCCCGCTGGCAGCCTGGGACACTGTCTGTGCTGTGCTGCTGCTGCCTGTGTGTCCTGGCCTGCTGCAGGCCTGACTCTGCCCAGGGCCGGCGCTATAATAAAGGCAGAGAAGGCAGCTGCCCTAGGGCCCCGGCCGCCTGGGGGGCCCCGGCCCCCGCTGGCAGCCTGGGACACTGTCTGTGCTGTGCTGCTGCTGCCTGTGTGTCCTGGCCTGCTGCAGGCCTGACTCTGCCCTGTGTGTGGGTGCCGGCTGGGTGCAGTGCGGAGACTCACCGCGAGTTAAAAATTTGAGCCTGGCCAGCCCAGAGCTGGGGATCGGGGCCTGTAGCGGAGATGGTCACGGACGGGGAGGAAGGAACTGAAGAAGAGATACGTACCGCAACCGCCGGTTCCAGCGTCGGGTCTCCATGGAAACCACCCGGCGTCCTGACTCTTGACCTCTTCCATTCAGCGCTGCCGGGCCCGGCTCCACCTCCTGGACGCAGTCACCAGACTGATATCAGGCATGGACGTCAGTGCGTGGACGTCCATGCCTGCGAGGAAAGAGTCACGTGACGTCATCACTGGAGTGCAGGAGCGGCATCAGTGTGCGGAGACCTGGGAGCCTGTCCGGACTCTGGAGCCTGACTGACGTAAATGGTAAGTCAGTCAGGCAATGCCAATCCGTTTTAACAATAACATGTGGTGGTTGTTGCGGGGGGGGGGGACTGGGGGTGGGCGGGGGGCTTTGGTGGATGGTGATGTTAGCAAGTGTCATCTAGGGGGCCCCCTATTTTTTTTCTGCCCCAGGGCCCCCTTTCACCTAGAACCGGCCCTGGTCGAGGTCACAAGCAGAGATCAGGGCAGGCTGCAGACAAGCGGAATCAATAACGAGCTGAGGTCGGGACAGGCGGCTAGATAAACGTGAGTCAGGAACAGGCTAAGGTCGGCAACAGGTAAACACAAATCAATACAAGGCTCCAGCGGCTACTGGCACCAAGCTGATCAGAAGAAACAGCACTGGCCACCTCCAGCAGCTCACTTAAATACTGAATTCAAAATTGGCGGCGAAAGACGCGCCCTGCGCGCATGCGCATACGCATGCGTGCTGACGCGAACGCCGGCACACCGACTCCCAGGAATATGCCCAACTGTCATAAAAGACAGAGCGTGATCACGCGCGTGCGTAGATGTGTGTGCACGCTACCGCTGCAGACAGGTATTGTAACAGATGAGAAGAGGAGAGATAAGGAAGAAGAACTGAACTTGTCCTGAACTACAAACTTTATTATATACGGAGTTGGTTGTAATGGACCGCTGTTTTTTCAAAACTGACGACCTGAATTGTTTCTAGCATTATTCCCCATTGCAGGGGTAAATTAAGCAGTCCTCTTTATGAGGATTTTTGTTGTATTTTTCTAGATTCTCGTGAGTTGTACCTTGAGCCAGGATTTTTATGTCCACCAGTAGTTGCCACTTTGGAAAGTTTAAACTTGCCTGCAACTCCCGGCTTCATCTGCAGATGGAATCATGTATCTGGATCTTGTAGTTCAACTTACCACCAGTTGGTGGCCTTTTTGCAGAGTTGGAGTCTTTTCACCCTTCTTGGAATATTGCTAGAATTTTAGTTGCTTTGGGCTCTTTGCTCTCTGAACTCTTGGTCCCAATTCCTGCTTTTTGATCTTCTGGCCCTGCTTAGTGTTGGGCGAACAGTGTTCCCCACTGTTCGGGTTCTGCAGAACATCACCCTGTTCGGGTGATGTTCGAGTTCGGCCAAACACCTAATGGTGTTCGGCCAAACTGTTCGGGTTCGCCCGAACTTCTCAATGGCGGCCGAACAGGGCCCCTGTTCGGCCGAACAGGGCCCTGTTCGGCCGAATACGGCCCCCCTATGGGGTCGCATGCATAAGGGGGGAGCATGCCCCGATCGCGGGGGGGGGGTCGGAAATTCCCCCCACCCCCTCCGCTAGCGCTCCCCCCTCTGCCCGCTTCCCCATAAAAAAAGTTTAATGCAAGTTAAATAGTACCGGTGGCTGGCAGTGGAGTGAGGAGGAGGAGTCCGAGTAGGAGAGTGACGCGTTGAGGCCGGGCAGCGGGCGGTTCAGCGGTAGTACCCTTGTGGTACTTCTGCCCTTTCTCTGACCTCACGTCCTCTACGTCAGTGTTTCCCAACCTTTTCCGGCCCGGGGAACACTGTCCGACCAAATTTTTTTCCGGGGAATGGCGCGCTCGCGCGGGGGAGATGCGGCCCCCGGTTGTTTGCGCGACCTAGTGGACAGTGCCGTGCGCAGCAGGCTATGGGGGGGGGGGGGCTGGGGTGCGGCTGCATAGCTGGCATAGTTGCCCCAGTGTAGGGAGTTTAGTTGCCTCAGTATAGCTAGTATAGTGCCCCAGTATGGCCAGAATAGTGCCCCAGTATAGCTAGTATAGTGCCCCAGTATAGTGCCCCAGTATAGCCAGAATAGTGCCCCAGTATAGCCAGAATAGTGCCCCAGTATAGCCAGAATAGTGCCCCAGTATAGCTAGTATAGTGCCCCAGTATAGCTAGTATAGTGCCCAAGTATAGCCAGTATATTGCCCCAGTATAGCCAGTATAGTGCCCCAGTATAGTCAGTATAGTGCCCCAGTATAGTGCCCCAGTATAGCCAGAATAGTGCCCCAGTATAGCCAGAATAGTGCCCCAGTATAGCCAGAATAGTGCCCCAGTATAGCCAGAATAGTGCCCCAGTATAGCTAGTATAGTGCCCCAGTATAGCCAGTATAGTGCCCCAGTATAGCCAGAATAGTGCCCCAGTATAGCTAGAATAGTGCCCCAGTATAGTGCCCCAGTATAGCCAGTTTAGTGCCCCAGGATAGCCAGTATAGTACCCCAGAATAGTGCCCCAGTATAGCCAGTTTAGTACCCTCCCGCCCATCCCCGCGGCCGCCGCTGTTATTACCTTAACAGCGGCCGCTCTCCCCTCTCCGGCGCGTGTATATTCAAGCAGCGTATCTCCGGCTGCTCTGTGTGATGCACTGATGCGGAAGGAAGGAGGGCAGCAGCTTCCTGTAACGGCGATATGTATCGCCATTACTATGGTAACCGAGCCCTGCCTCCTGCGCATCAGTGCATTCACACAGAGCAGCCGGAGATACGCTGCTAGAGAAATACATGCGCTGGAGAGGGGAGAGCGGCCGCTGCTAAGGTAATAACAGCGGCGGCCGCGGGGACAGGTGGGAGGGAGGATAAGAGCACGGCACACCAGGCAATGTTCCGCGGCACACTAGTGTGCCGCGGAACAGTGGTTGAAAAACGCTGCTCTACGTGATGACGCATACGAGGGTACGCGTGACGCGTACCCTCGTATGCAGAGGACGTGAGGTCAGAGAAAGGGCGGAAGTACCACAAGGGTACTCCCGCTGAACCGCCCGCTGCCCGGCCTCAACGCGTCACTCTCCTACTCGGACTCCTCCTCCTCACTCCACTGCCAGCCACCGGTACTATTTAACTTGCATAAAACTTTTTTTATAGGGAAGCGGGCACAGGGGGGAGCGCTAGCGGAGGGGGTGGGGAGAATTTCCGACCCCCCCCCCCCCCGCGATCGGGGCATGCTCCCCCCTTATGCCTGCGACCCCATGGGACCCCCAAAATGGGCATGTTCGGGGGTCCCATTGACTTCCATTGAGTTCGAGGTTCGGGCCGAACATGCCGAACATCTGGCCCATGTTCGGCCTGTTCGGCCCGAACCCGAACATCCAGGTGTTCGCCCAACACTAGCCCTGCTGTTCTTATCTTCATCAGCTTTTGCTTTCTGATTGTTTGCTTTATATTTGATGTCTCATATTTTTGCCTTTGGGCACCAAAGCAATATACTGAATGCTGTATACTGAAGTGAAGTGCTATTTCATTTAAGCCATAGTTGTTGGAAGGCCATAAGGCTGGAGCTGTCAGCTGGCAGACATTATCGATGACTGTCATGATGCATTCTGGACTTTATCCTTAGCTCTGTGTTTCTGGGCACCTGTTGTGAGCCACATACTTAGCTTATACATTTGCCTGTGGCCAGCAAAATTGTCCGTAAGAAAACCGAGGCTTGCTTTAGCTCATTAGCCTTAATTATCTTTCATTTCTGTAGTGCATTTTGAGAGACTTCCAGCCTTTGCAATTGCAAGCATTTCCTGGCTAGAAGATTTGCCAAATCAATTTGTGAGTTTGCTCTGGCTTTCGATTTTGATCTTGATCCTTTGTTTCTGTACCTGATCTGTGTTTATGACTCATTGCTTTTCTTTTTCCTGACTCCATATTGTTCTGATTTTTGATATTTTGTTTTCCTGATACTCTTGCTTCTGACCTCTGGCTTAGCTGATAACGGTCACTTAGTTTGTTGTCTTGGACCAGTACAACAGAATACCAAAACAGCTGGGAGTGACGAAAAACTATTAGGAAAGTATAGGAGATTAATCAGAGACCAAAAAGCCTCCGACTAAAAAGCCAACACTCAGTGTAGTTTATATTTGTGATAATTCAGCTTTAAGTGAGTGACTGCAGTCTCCCACAATACATCACTACTGAATATTCAAATTATCTCTTTATGCCCCTGAAGCCAGGCATGCATTCAGAACCGCTGGTGTATAGCAATCTCATAGCTTATACATTTTACAGAGCCACCTTAACTAACATGCAGACAGCCTGTTTCAGACTTTTGGTCCTCCCCAGTGCATGGCAGGTATTGATATACCTGTGGAATAGGGCCTGGACCAGTACAACAGAGTAACCAAGCAACTCGGGTGACCCAGAACTACTAGGAAACTATAGAGGACTAAAAGAGACCCAATAGCCCTCCTACTAAAAATCAATGCTCAGTGTTTAGTTCAGTAGCGGTGCATTGTAGGAGACCACAGTCACTCACTTTTAGCTGAATTATCGTAAATACCTACTGTTTCAAGAAGGCACACTACACTGAGCATTGCTTGACTGAGAGACTCCCATTAGTCACCACTTTTGATCATGATACCACAGTTATCAAAGTCGAGAAGTTCTGCCTGATCTTGAGCAGCGACCAAGCAATAGGATTGCTGTTTCTGGAAAGTACTTTATTCAGAAAAGGCAAAACAATACAGAATATTGTGAGGAATGTGGATACAGTTAAGGACGAAGTAGAGAGTAAGGTGCAAAGATCAAGGGTAAGAGTACGAACTGAGTTACGCTACCCCTGTAGCTAGACATTTCAAGCAAGCAAGACACAATGCCTTACATCTTAGGTGGCTTGTGTCCATGCCTCCATTGAAATCAGGGGAAGACAGAAAAAATAATACTGATTCAAAAAGCTTGCTGGATAAACTTCATGGAGTCCCCCAAAGGGCTTGAATGAAAAAGTTCAATATAAATCCTCTGTAATATTAATTACTTATTTCATATGATTGTTATGACCTTTTATTCTTCACAGGCTGAATCAGGAGTAGTCAATAGTAGTCAACAGGTTACATTAAGTACCATGCGAAACGATCAGTAGAGTTTATTTTAGTACTATTTGTTTTTTTAATTGACTATTGGACTTAGAAGGGTTAATCCCATGTGGTGCATAAGCCACATCTTCATGTTTGCATATGATGCCAGGGCACACTTTTTATTCCTGTCATATTGATTTGTATATAAGTGTTGTGAGGTGGTGTTTGCCATTGTACACCTGTGAAAGAACCACTGAGTTGAAATTTCAACAAGCCGGTGGTGTGCCGCATCTTCATTTATTGCTTCCTGAGCATCTTGTCTGTAGTGGCCAGTGGGCGATCAGAGTGAGGCTTTGACACCGGCTACCAAAATACGTATACTTGAGTGTGCAGCTTTCGTGGAGTCTTTCAAAGTATTGCAGTGAACGGATTCTATAGTTGACTGAAGCAGGTAATTTGGGCGCTTAGCCCGAATGGTAACTTGGGAGCCACCATAAATTGCAATGCAAAGTGTTGCTATGTGACTACTACAGCACTAACAGTATAATTTGGGCATTGGAGTTCAGCTTGAAGCAGGTGGTTTCGGCGTGCAAAGCTCACCGTCAGGCGCCTTAACCAGGCGCCACGATAGCAGCCGGACCCCGAATTGCATCTTACTCTGAGTTGGAACAAATCGGAGGGGGAATACTATTAACGCCACTGGGGAGTTTTGCGGCAGCAGGGAGAGCCGTCATTCGGCTTTCCCGGTGCCCAACTCACCGGCGGCGCGACAATGCGTACACGTTCAGCTAATATATAGCCAAACACTGGATATTGGTAGAGGGGGTCAGTAACCAGCACACGGAAGCCGAACTCTGGATATTGACAGAGGCAGCGGTGAGCGTAAGTAACTGAGCATCTGATTGTATCGTATGATTCCACCGCCGATGAGCTGAATGCAGGGTGAGCCAAATGACGGCCCCGGCGGCATTAAGTACTATTCCCCCTCCAAGTTTGAGCAACTTGGAGGGAGATGTAATTGGGGGTCTAGCGATCGCTGGATCCCCAAATCACTCTTGTGCAGGGTATGCAGCATAGCACTAGTGCTATGACGTCTCCTAGCTTTGGCTCTCAGTGCTGAGCGCCGGGCGCCAAAATGTCCTGCTTCGCTGGGCTTGGCTATTTTGTAGCTGAACCCCACCTCGGCTATAGGAAGTGGAGATTAATGGTAAGTGTAGGTAGCCGAGGTTTAGTGTGAGAGATAGATTAGGAGTAGCATTACCAATATTATACTATAGGCATTACCCGGCAACCAAATTTTTTCTTCTATATGTACACTCGTTGACATGTCCACTGTTTATTGTTGGTGTCTGTTATGGAAAATGTTCCAACTCCAGGATGTGGAGTGAACCTAGCATATGTGAGTCCTGGCCATCACCTGGTGCTTACTAGATCACAGCACCACTAAAGGCCCATACACACGTCAGTTTTTTGCGAACGACGGGTCGTTTGAACGTCCCGTCGTTCAGTCGTTCGCCCGCTAAATCGGGCGTGTGTACAGACTGTCGTTCTGGGCGGATCGCTCAAACTCACTTTTATCACGCGAACGACAGTCTGTACACATGCCCGCGCGAACGAACATGTACACATGCCCGGGCGAACGATTGAACGACGGGACGTTCAAACGACCCGTCGTTCGCAAAAAACAGACGTGTTTATGGGCCTTTAGACTCGGGATGGCACTGTGCAATTCTTCAGTTTTCCTGTTGTTCCTACCTAATCTCTGTGACAACGATCCTTCAGATAGGAAGCAAAGGGACATCTCTCCAAAAAAGACCTAGACAAAAACAATACAGTAACAGCAATTTTAATAATTTCTGGCTCTGTTGAAAGCTAGATTTGAAGTTTTGGTTGGGTTTTACTTTAAATGCACCTGCTGAATGGAAAAAGTTGATTTGCACAGGTTGGAAAGTTTGCTTGCCCGATGAGCCTACCTTCCTGTTTTTCTGCATTGCTGAAGTTCAGTGTGGTTGCTGAACACTTAAACATGAGAGTTATAAAAATCTGTATTTGAAAATATTTGGAAAAGTTCAAAACAGAATGAGTACTAAAAATGTAATTTAAGGCCTGATTCAATTCACTTTTTCTCCTAAGTTTTCTCCTAGGTGAATTGTTCACATTATAAATAAAAAGCCTTTTAAACCACCAGTAAGCAAGAAAATAGATTAATTTAACAGTACTTTTTCACCTACTTTTACTTGTAGAAGTGCAAAGAAAAAAATTATCTCCTAGGAGAAAACTCTGGAGAAAAAGTGAATTGGATGAGACTCAAGCTTAAGAAGAAATGTATTTTAACAGCTGAGCTTCTTTGAAAGGATTGAATTCAAAGTAAAGTAAAAAGATCTCATTTTATATGTAGCTGACCATAAAAATATTACGTACAGGCCTTTTGCATATCATCCACTGCTCTCCACTGTCCAGCACAGGATTCCTTTGTTTTGCCTGCCTGAAATTTCCAGTAAGAGTGGCTTAATAGAGCCTTTGTGTGTTTTAGTTATGGAACTATGTGTGAAACATATACTTTTTTTTAAGGTTAAAAGAAAACAGAATGATCACACTCAGATGTTTTTCCTTCCATGCCAGCTTGGTTGCTTACTCATCACACAAACAGACCATTTCATGCGTATCTGTACTTTACAAGCTGCCAGTGTAACATGCTGCAGGTCACCTAAACACTATAGGACCTATTGATCGGGAGGTGTAAGAGGACGATGAAGGCAGATCAATCTGTTACTAGTCAAATGAATGTCGATAATATTTTAATCATCAATAAGTAATTGTCTAATGTTGTTTTAATAATGTGATTTCAGCTACATTACTTATTTTCATCCTTCTCCTTAAGCAAAAAATATACTACTAGAGGTCGGAGGTCTTCACGTAAAAAGGAAGATCCACTATCTGTCTCAAATTCATAAATACACCTAATTGCTGCAAATATTGCAGGAGTCACGTTACCAGGAAAAGTGCGTAGTTAAAGGAAGTAAGGTATCATAACTCAGATAGGATAAGAAAATTCAAATAGCCTTTACTTCAATACAGAATATTACAAAACACCAATCATGCTAAAATCAATTAAAATGGACATGCTTCACTTAAAGAGGAACTGTTGCGGAAATCTTAAAATGTAAAACACATACAAATAAGAAGCTTCTTTCTTCCAGAGTAAAATTAGCCATATATTTCTTCTCTCCTATGTTGCTGTCGCTTACAGTAGGAAGTAGAACTGACATTACCGACAGGTTTTGGGTAAGTCCATCTCTTCATGGGGGATTCTCAGCATGGCCTTTATTCTTTATAAAGACATTCCCTGAAAAAGAGTTATACAAATATGCTGTTGGCCAGCCTCCCTGTTCACTACACACTTTTTTGACAGTTGGACGGAGCAACTACCGTTCACTAAGTGCTTTTAAAAATATAGAAAACCCTGAGAACCCCCCATGAGAAGATGAGCTAGTCCAAAACCTGTCGGTAATGTCAGATTTCTACTACTTACTGTAAGTGACAGCAATATACGAGAAAAGTAATTTATGGTTCATTTTACTCTGCAAGAAACATACTTCTTATTTGTATATGTTTACATGTATTTTATTTTTAAGATTATCGCAACTGAGGTCCTTTAAGCTCAAGCATGAGTCACCCAGTCAGTCTCACACACACACCACAGCCATACAGGTAATGCTACCTATACACACAGGCCAGCCTCTTCAGAGTAGAGGAGACACGGGGGTGCAGCAAGACCAATGTCCCTTTACACCTGAACAGGCATCCAAGCCCAGGGTAGACTCACAGGACCTCAACGATATTCACAGCAAAGCCGTTAGTCCACTGCAGTTGATAAGGTGATCACCACTGTTATTGCAGTGTATTACGTACTGGCATGGAAGGTGCAGGAATCCATCTTCACCAGAGTACTGACAGCAGGTGCTAATGGCTGTGACCAGAGAGATCAGCGTGCATGCCAGGGTAAAAAATGCCCCTCGGTGAGGACAGTAGAGCAATCCTTCGCGACGAGTAAGCCCCACTCCTCTACGCAAGGCGCCTCTACACAGGCTTCATTAGCGTTGGAGTTCTTCACGCCTTACAATCCTATGTGAGACTATCCCTGACATTGGCATTTTCTTTCATAAATCCAAAGTCAGACATAGTCCGACATAGGAAATAGGAAATCTGGCAGCCACTAGATGTTACACTTTGATCCCCAGCCTATTAGCTCCTTCAGATAGTCCAACATTTTGATCTTAGCCTGTCCCATCCCTGCTGCTCCCATCCCTGCCAGTCTCATCCCCGCCACTGCTCAACATAAAATAAATATTACATGGGTGCAGTTGGGCTGATCTCTAGGGTCACCACTGCCAGATCTAGCCCAGCATGACATCACCCAATTTGGATCAAACTCTGACAATTTTATCCTCTCCAGCACCACGCAACACCCTGTAACAACGAAATTACACTGGTACGTGTGCAAGGGGGCAGAACTACAACATGTGAGCTGCTGCTGGCCACAACCCCCAGCCATAGATGCTGGTTCACCTCCATGCTCTAGTTTGAGGAGGTACAGACCATCCTGCTGCCACCCTATCATTGACATCCCCCCTCCCAGCACACCGTAAAAAATTAAGTGCTAGGGGGATGTGGGTGATCAGGAACAAGGATTGGAAAGGGTTAAAATGCCTTCAAACATCTGCAAGAGATGTCCCATTGGAGACATATTGTTGGATGGTGTCTTTGCAGACATGGTTATATTCTTTTGTAATTGAGTCACATAATCTACAAGCTATGCAAAGGCAACCATTGTCAGTGGATTGCTAAGGGAGGATAAGTGGTGGGTTTCACCTCTTGCTGTCACCTTCCATCCTCTCAGAACAGAAGGAGAAGATACACAAGGCCAGTGGTGACTAATGAATTTAGTCATTAGAGTTGGGCCGAACGGTTCGCCGGCGAACGTGGTTCGCGCGAACTTAGGTGGTTCGCGTGCGGGTACCGCACGCGAACGCTTTGCGGAAGAAGTTCGGTTCGCCCCATAATGCACCTGAGGGTCAACTTTGACCCTCTACATCACAGTCAGCAGGCCCAGTGTAGCCAATTAGGCTACACTAGCCCCTGGAGCCCCACCCCCCTTATATAAGGCAGGCAGCGGCGGCCATTACGGCCACTCGTGTGCCTGCATTAGTGAGAGTAGGGCGAGCTGCTGCAGTCTCTCATATAGGGAAAGATTAGTTAGGCTTAACTTCTTCCTGGCTGCATACCTGTTCTGTTCAGTGAGCCCTCAGCCCACTGCATACCTGTACTGTGATCCTGCCACTGCATACCTGTTCAGTGATCCTGCCACTGCATACCTGTTCTGTGAACCCACCCACCACCACTGCATACCTGTTCAGTGATCCTGCCACTGCATACCTGTTCTGTGAACCCACCCACCACTGCATACCTGTTCAGTGATCCTGCTGCCACTGCATACCTGTTCTGTGAACCCACCCACCACTGCATACCTGTTCAGTGATCCTGCCACTGCATACTTGTTCTGTGAACCCACCCACCACCACTGCATACCTGTTCAGTGATCCTGCCACTGCATACCTGTTCTGTGAACCCACCACTGCATACCTGTTCTGTGAACCCACCCACCACTGCATACCTGTTCAGTGATCCTGCTGCCATTGCATACCTGTTCTGTGAACCCACCACTGCATACCTGTTCAGTGAACCCGCCACTGCATACCTGTTCTGTTCAGTGGACCCGCCACTGCATACCTGTTCTGTTCAGTGGAGTTTGGTGTGTCAGTGTGAAGCAGTACCTTAATTACACTACCTGATTGATGTATACACATGCAAGATGTTTTAAAGCACTTTAGGCCTGTCATTTAGCATTCAATGTGATTTCTGCCCTTAAAACGCTGCTTTTCGTCAAATCCAGATTTTTCCTGGGGACTTTTGGCGTGTATCCCACTCCGCCATGCCCCCCTCCAGGTGTTAGACCCCTTGAAACATCTTTTCCATCACTTTTGTGGCCAGCATAATTATTTTTTTTTTCAAAGTTCGCATCCCCATTGAAGTCTATTGCGGTTCGCGAACTTTAACGCGAACCGAACCTTCCGCGGAAGTTCGCGAACCCGGTTCGCGAACCTAAAATCGGAGGTTCGGCCCAACTCTATTAGTCATCAGTGACCATGATCAGTGTTGTCATTGCACCATAAGAAGTGGAATGTTTAGGAACCTTGGGGAGTGTAATTCTCTATTTTCTGTTTTCAATGCAGTGTGAAGAAATTATATTGGTAGAGTGACAGAACAATAAATATCCAAACAAAAACATATTTTTCCTAAGCACACATTTCCACAATTCAGCCTTTGTCCACAGATCTGAGGTCTGATCCTGGGCCTATGTCATCAGTTCTGTACAAGGATTGGAATGTACTTGATATCAAAGGGGACAATATTACAGAACTCCACTGTCAGAACAGGTTGTCTTTGGAAAGTAGAGAAGGCACCGCACCGTGCCGGTAGCCCTGAATAAAATAAAGGCCACAAACAGTCTCTTCATTATAGTCCCAACAAGGTTTATGCGGCTGACCCCTACACCATGTAATATACAGAAGGCTTCTCACCACCAAAATCCACTTACCACTCACTTACTCTTCAGTGTTGGGGTGACATTGGCCTCGATTCATCATTCTCTTTGAGATAACTTTTTCCAGTTTGTTAAATTACCGAATTCGAAGTTTAGCGATTTCTAGTTGTATTCATCAAGGTTTTTCCTCATTCGGTGTGAATTCGATAACAATTCGATAACAATTCGGTAACCATTCGGTAACGTGTCGATATTTCCATTTTACAGTGGTACTTTAACACAAGGCCATAAGATTCCCATGGAATTGTGGGTAAAAGGCAGTCCTTTGAGCACTACGTACCAACATTCTGAATAGGGCTTTACACCTGGACCAGGATTCTGAAAGTGGTTGGGACAATCCCACAATTTTATAGGAGTCTTTTCTAAAAAAAATATAGTGCAGCTAGCAAATTAGTTAACCCTGACACTGCCTGTGTTCTCTTACAAGATAATTCAAGAGAAATGCAGATGTCGTGTTATAGCAAATAAATCTATTCTCTTACAAATTTATATGGTTGCAGACCCTATTCTTGCCCTTCTGCGCCTTTGAATCACTCTCAGCTGATACATAACCACTTCAAATGGCTCCATCTTCTCTGTCAGCAATGATCTGACAAGAATAACGACAGAGCAGTGAAGGAGATAACTAATCCTAAATGTAACGCTAAACCACGCCCACTTTCTTTTTCATGAATTGCACTTTATTCCGTTTTAGCGAATCGTTACCGAATCGTTACCGAATGTTCGCTAACAGCTGTAGATAACTTTGATGAATCCTGAAATGAAGTTAACAAATTCGGTATTTTACCAAACTGCTGTTAACAAATTTGCTAAGTGTTGATGAATCGAGGCCAATGTCCTCCCAAGGAGTCCATGCTTCTTCTCCCCACACAACCCTGGCTTCTTCTAGATCCTAGGTTCTCAACATGTGGTACGCGTACCCCAGGGGGTACTTCTGATGGTTTCAGGGGGTACTCCGGCTTCATATCCTTAACCAAGAATAACTAATTTAGAGTTTTTGAAAATGGTAAATCCTATATAAACAGCACCAAATTAGTATTTTAGTGAATTAAAACCAATAGTAAATGCTTGGAAATTGTTTAGAGCCAATTATCATGTACTACAATTAAATATATATTTTTAAGGGGAACTTGTAGTAATGTTTACTATGCCAGGAGGTACTTGGTGAGTACATGGTTTTATAAGGGGTACATACCAATAAAATGTTGAGAAACACTGTTCTAGATGATGCCCCAATCGTTAAGTAATGTCTCCTTCCCATACGGGGCAATGGGAAGGAAGTAACTTGGCAGGGTGGTCTTGCTCCCATCCTTATCCCCTTTGTGTTTCTCACAATGCATGCCTGAATTATCCCACCCTGTATCCATACCATCTGCCATAGTAAATAAAGGGAGCCATGCCATGTACCCCTTTTCAGCTAAGTAAAGGGGAAAGTAGGGCTGTGCTGGGGGAGGGGGGAAGATACGACCCATTGAGATAGCCTGGACAAACAACAAATTCTAAAAAAGAAAATAGAAGATGCTATTTCTACTATAGATGGAGAGTAGTTCGGTACACTGCTGCACAGTGTGTGTGATCAGTATGGATATCATACAGTGCATGAAAAGCAATGTCTGAGGTTCCCACAGTACAGCCAGGTGATACTATGACATGTGTTATTGCACAGCAATACACATTTCTTGTGCATGGCACTCATTCATTCGCTGTAATAGAATGGGGCTAGCACTATACTTAAATGGTGGGTATGCATTGCGTGATATAACCTAGTCAAGTCCCCTAGTGACTAGGACACCTAATAACCTAGTCACCACACATCCCTACTGTGAACAAAAGCAAATCTAAGGTGAGAGGAATATGGAGGATGCCATATTTATTTTCCTTTAAACAATGCCATTTGCCTGGCAGCCCTGCTGATCTTGTGTCTCCACTACTTTTAGCCATAGACCCTAAACAAGCATGCAGCACTTCAGGTACTCTGACTCAGTCGACTCAGGTTTTACTGGATTAGCCATATGCTTGTTCCAGGGTTTTGACTCTATTCGATCCAGTGCAACACTGTGGGCTGTCAATCTGACACCGCTCCCGACCTGCCACCAATCGATAGTCTCCTTCCAGAACGATTGACCGGTTCAATAAATTTTGGCTGAAAAGCAATCGATTGATCAGTCACGCTGCTCGCTGCATTGATTTCTAGCAAATTCAATGAGAGTTATTGAATCTGCTGGGTATCAATGGGAATAACTGATAGGTGTATGGCCACCTTTAGATATCACTGACGGCATGCTTGTCGCAGGTGTGTGCGGCACTACTAAAGACACAAGATCACCATGGAGACTCATTTTTTGAAAAGACAATAAAGATGGCAGCCAACATATTATTCTCACTTTATCGTCCCTTTAATTGTCTGCCACTGCCATAGAAAGGAAAGTACTGATGTAAAATACATTACCTGATCATTTTCACTGCAATATAGCTTTCACAGACGTCTACAACTTGCTTTACCTCAATTTTTTTTCTTTTTTTTCCAGGAGTTTTATAATTAAGACTTTTACTTCTTTGTGGGGCTGACATTTAAATGTCATTTATCTTATTGTTTGTGTGAGGTTAATTTATATGCAACAGCCTTTCACATTAAAATTTTCTCTCTAACTGTTTTGAAACATCTTAAATCACTTTGCCAATGCAGCAGCACAGCTCTTCCCTCTTAACAAATATTTGTAATGCTTGAGTCATATTTCACAAGTGATGTTTTGGTACTTCATTTCCAAGATACTCATATTTTCAATATGATTCTAATGTTTTTCCTCCTCGACATTGAATTTCTTCTTTGTGTCAAACTCTAGCAAGGCTTCTAAATCAGATCTGAAAGAGAGGATATTTCTTTTATATAACCGCATTATCAGTGGCAGTGTTTTCATCAAGAACACTACATCACTGACATCCTTCTGTGTATTTAGGACCCTGTGACAACTATCTCACCAACATTGGAGCTCCTACAGAATGGGATGTGTGAAATATTGCCTTAAAGGACTTTCGAAGTGAGGGGCAAGAATGTAGGCTTACTCACCTGGGGCTTCTTCTATCCCCTGGCAGCCGTCTCTGTCCCTCGCCGCAGCTTCGGTCCTCCTCAGTGTGCCCACTGACCGCCCGTAATGATCGCAACCCACCGTTGGAGTCAGCTCTTCTGCGTCCACGTCATCTGGCGTTTACTGCGCCTGCGTAGTAGTTGTGCACAGACGCAGTATGCGCCGGATGATGTAGATGCCCGGGCATGAGTGACCGCGCAGGTGCAGAAGAGCTGACCCTGCCGGCCGGTCACGATCATTACGGGCAGCCATCGGGGATACTGAGGAGGACTGGGGCTGCGGAGAAGGTCTGAGACGGCTGCTAGGCGCTGGAAGAAGCCCCAGGTGAGTAAAACTAGATTTTTGCCCCTCACCTCGGAAGTCCTTTAACCTGTATTCCTAATTCTGGGAAAAACAGAAAGCCAAATACACATGACCATATTGTTAAACTTTTGGTTTAAGTCTAGTCGCCTAAAGTTGCACAAGTAAAGGACTTCAAGCAAACCTGAAGCCAAAACAACAAATTGTATGTGTAGTACAGCTAAGAAATAAAACATTAGTAGCAAAGAAAAGAGTCTTATATTGATTTTCAGTACAGGAAGAGTTGAAAAAAAACTTCAGTTCTATGCAAAAGATCTTCTCTGAACTACAGTCCGGTTTTTTGAAGCACTTAAACAGCCAAGAAACAGTGAGAGACAGCTTGAGATAAGGTTTTACTACAGGAGAGTTCAAAGGGTCATCATTTCTGCTTTGTTTTATAGTTTAAAAGATAGTGTGCTTTTAAAACTGTAACTGTGACCATATGATGCAATGTTATTAAAAAAAAAAAAAAAAAAAGCTATATAAGTCAAAATAAATATATGATACTCTTTTCTTTGCTGCTAATGTTTTATTCATTATCTGCACTATACTAATAATTCATTATATCATAAGTTCTTTTTTGCTTCAGGTTTGCTTTATGAACAGGCTCAGTGAGCAGGGGTGCTGCTGCTTACTTTATTATCATAATGATGTTGCGACTGCATAGAGGTATTGAGATGAAGACCCATATGCAATTAACTTTTTCTCCTGAGTTTTCTCCTAGGCAAAATTTTCACACCTTGTCAATAAAAAACCTTTAAAACCACCAGCTAGCAATAAAACACTCAAAATATTTTGATAGTATTTTTTCACCTGCTTTTTGATAGTTTTTAAGTTGCATAGTGCTGAAAAGTTATTTTAAACAGAAGGTAAAAAATAAACTCCTAGGAGGCAATGTGAATTGAATAAGGGCCAAAGAGTGCTGCTTTTTTCTACCATTGTCACAAATGTATTACTGACTATAAAGCCTATGCCATACCCATGGGCGTCCGCAAAAATTTTTCCAGGGGGGGGGGGGGGGGGCAAAAAGTGGGTAGCAAAAAATGGGTGTGGTCATGAACCAGAATGTGGGTGTGGTCGTGGGTGGAGACAAGTTTACATGAACTAAGCAATGGTGGGACATTAGATTAGGACAGTGGTGGCGAACCTTTTGGAGGTCGAGTGTCCAAACTGCAAAGTCACTTTACTATCACAAAGTGCCAACAGCAATTTAAACTAAATACAAACGTTTTAACTCATACATGAACATTATGGAAAATTAAGTTGAAAATAAACTGTGAAGATAAACAATTTCATCCATCGTACTCCTGAAAAAATTATTCATTTTTTTAGAACCTCCCAGTTTCATTTTCTGTTTTAAAAAGCGGAAAAAGTAGGTTTAATGCTATTGTCTCATATGATGATGATTCAGCTTTTTCCATAGTCTCACAGTTAGCAATCATGTGACCCCCAACAAGACAAATTCAGCAATCATGAGGCCCCTCCCCCATCAAGACAAATTCAGCAATCATGAGGCCCCCAACATGACCAACTCAGCAATCATGAGGCCCCCAACAAGACAAATTCAGAAATCATGAGGCCCCCAACAAGACAAATTCAGCAATCTTGAGGCCCCCAACAAATCATGAGGCCCCCAACAAGACAAAGTCAGTAACCATGAGGCCCGCAACAAGACAAATTCAGCAGTCATGAGGCACATAAATAGACAGCTTTTCACATAAATAGGCAAAATGCCCCCTTAATATGTAGACACCTCTCACCTGGCAGCAGTTCCCCAAAATACACTCAATCTGACAGCAGTGGTTCCCCAAAAATAGGTAGCCCCAGGTCTATAGGTGTCCCCAGAATAGGTGGCCAGCGGTATAGATGTCCCCAGAACTGGTAGCCAGGGGTAGAAATGTCCCCAGAACAGGTAGCCAGGGGTATATGTGCCCAGTATATGTAGTCAGGGGTATATGTGCCCAGTATATGTAGGCAGGGGTATATGTGCCCAGTATATGTAGGCAGGGGTATATGTCCCCAGTATATGTAGGCAGGGGTATATGTCCCAGTATATGTAGGCAGGGGTATATGTTCCAGTATATGTAGCCAGGGGGATATGTCCCAGTATATGTAGCCAGGGGGATATGTCCCAGTATATGTAGGCAGGGGGATATGTCCTAGTATATGTAGCCAGGGGGATATGTCCCAGTATATGTAGGCAGGGGTATATGTCCCAGTATATGTAGGCAGGGGTATATGTCCCAGTATATGTAGCCAGGGGGATATGTCCCAGTATATGTAGCCAGGGGGTATATGTCCCCAGTATATGTAGGCAGGGGTATATGTCCCAGTATATGTAGCCAGGGGGATATGTCCCAGTATATGTAGCCAGGGGGATATGTCCCAGTATATGTAGGCAGGGGGTATATGTCCCAGTATATGTAGGCAGGGGGTATATGTCCCAGTATATGTAGCCAGGGGGATATGTCCCAGTATATGTAGGCAGGGGTATATGTCCCCAGAAAAAGTAGCCAGGGGGATATGTCCCAGTATATGTAGGCAGTGGTATATGTCCCAGTATATGTAGGCAGGGGGTATATGTCCCAGTATATGTAGCCAGGGGGATATGTCCTAGTATATGTAGGCAGGGGTATATGTCCCAGTATATGTAGGCAGGGGGTATATGTCCCAGTATATGTAGGCAGGGGTATATGTCCCAGTATATGTAGCCAAGGGGATATTTCCCAGTATATGTAGCCAGGGGTATATGCCCCCAGAAAAAGTGGCCATGTGTGTCCCAGCAGGATAGGAGCAGAGCAGAGAAGAGGGAGAGCTATGGGCACTCACCTTAGGGGGCTCTCCCTCCCTCTCTCGCTCTCCCCTCCGGAGTCCGGAATGAAGTGTGCAGCGGCTGGGCAGCGGGCGGAACTTACCTCCTCTCGTCGCACGTGCCGGATGGATTAGCCGCTACTCTGGTCTGATCCAGACCAGAGTGCGGCACCAGAACTTCCGGCGCAGGAGCGAGACGAGGTAAGTTCCGCCCGCTGCCCAGCTGCTGCACACTTCATTCCGGAGGGGACAGCGAGGGAGAGAGAGCCCCCTAAGGTGAGGGAAGAAGGGGGGAGACGTCCGCCCTTCCCCACTGTGCCCATAGCTCTCTCTCTTCTCTGCGCTGCTCCCCTCCTTCTGCCTGCACGGGCACGCAGCCGGGGGGGGGGGCAGCGGGCGGCCAGGGTCGGGCAGATGCCCGGTTTTGCCGTATGTGCGGACGCCCATGGCTATACCTTCAGGGCTAATCAGAGACCTTCACCCTGACAGATAAATGTGTAACTATTTATAATTATTATTGGTCATTCATTTTTTCTCTTATTGCATGTGATTCTGCCAGCCATGTTTCTTGAATGCCCTTGGCACTATGCTCTAAGCCAATCAATCACAGGGAACTGATTCTTCCTGAGTTGTGCCCACACCATAAGGCAAGGTTGATGTGTCCTCTCCAGGACCTTTAGAGACTGTGTTAAGATTCAAACCTCAGCAAAGTTTCATGAAGAGCAATATGTTGGCCATACATCAGGCTCACCCATTCCATGCAGCAGATATCCAAAGGTGTGGCAGGATCTGACACAGTCTTTCACCAGTAATAATGTAGCAGTTTCCAGTACGAGGTTACATTCAACATCAAGCTTTTTCCTCCAGGTTTGGCTTCCAAGACATTTACCCAAGAATAAAGTGTCACTGCTTACCTACGGGGTTCTGCTCCTCTGGCTCTCGGGCTGTATGGGATCTGCCATCTTTTCCATAGAGAGACTCTATCTGCCACATTTCTAACTTCCCAGCCAAGCGTCATGTGCAGCAATGCATGCTGGGGGATGAAGTGAAGGTGTGGTCCGCACGTTATCAGGTGAAAATAAAAATGCTTTATTAAATCTGGCATTAAAGGGAAGGTTCAGGCACAATGAAAAAAAAATAAAAATCCAAATCCACTTACCTGGGGCTTCCTCCAGCCCGTGGCAGGCAGGAGGTGCTCTCGGCGCAGATTGGAGTGCAGAAGAAGCCCGACCTGGCAGCCGGCCTGGCCAGGTCGGGCGCGCCCCTGGAGACCACCGTGAGGTTTATGGATTATATGCCTGATTTATGTCTAATTAACCACTTCTCTACCACAGGTTTTTTCCCCTTCAAATGCTCTTCCCATTCATTCAGTAATAACTTTATCACTAATTATCACCCTGAGATGATCTATACATTATTTTTTGCAGAAAAAACTAGGCTTTCTTTGGGCAGTACTTTATGCTAAGAATTATATTATTTTATATGCATTTGACAGGGAAGAAGAAGAAAAAAATGAAAAAATCACCATTTCTCAGCTTTCAACCATTGTAGCTTAAAAATAAAATGTGCTATTGTAGATAAAACAGGCACCTTTTATTTGCCAATTTGTCCCAGTAATTACAATGTTTAAATTGTGTCCCTAGTACAAAGTATGGCGATAATATTTTATTTTGGGTTAGGGGTGAAGGAGTTTCAAAAATAATGAAAATGTATTTCATTTTTCTATGGTAAGTGAATAATGGTGTATTTGGAAGTAGTTTTACTTCTTGGCCACAAGATGGTGCTATACGTACTCAGTTTTCTAAAAATAGAAAACAGAACCAAATATTTAGATGTATTTATAGGTGTTTGTAAACAAGGACGTAGAAAAGCGTGGCAGAAGTTGCTAAGTGGTTAAATAAAGCATTTTTACTGTATTTTCACCTGGTAATGGGAAGCAGGAAATTTGGGCGCATGAGGCAGGTGGACAAAAAGGGCGGCGCCATTCACTCCCATAATAAATATCGTTTAATGGGCGCCGAACGGGAAAAAAGGGCGCCGGAGAAAAATAACGTTTTAAAAGCGGCGCCCGGAGACTTTTAATGTTTTATAACTGCTTCTCATGATTACACATTATTTAATAATTTATAATTTTTTAAACATTATTTTTAAATGAAAAACAGTACAATATTTTTTTAAAACATTATTTTTAAACGAAAAAGCGTACAAATTTTTTTTTTTAAAACATTTTTAAACGAAAAACCGCACAATATTTTTTAAAACGTTATTAATGCTTATCACAGGGGGGGTCTTAGGTTTAGGCATCACCAGGAGGGTCTTAGGTTTAGGCACCACCAGGGGGGTCTTAGGTTTAGGCACCACCAGGGGGGGTCTTAGGTTTAGGCACCACCAGGGGGGTCTTAGGTTTAGGCACCACCAGGGGGGTCTTAGGTTTAGGCACCACCAGGGGGTCTTAGGTTTAGGCACCACCAGGGGGGTCTTAGGTTTAGGCACCACCAGGGGGGGTCTAGGGGTTAGGGATAGGGACAGGGAGGGTTCTGTGTGAGAGTAGGGTTAGGTATAGCTTTAGTAACCTTCTTATTAATGTTTTATAAAACGTTATTATAAATTTCACTTTTTAAACAGGGAAGATTAATGTTTTTACAATTGCCGATTTCATACACATTATTTAATGATTTATAACTTTATAAAACATTATTTTTAAACGAAATATAGCACAATTTTTTTTAAACATTATTCATGCTTATCGTTTAAAACCCTGCGCTCTTTTTTCCCGGCGCCCTTTTTTAACATACGCCTGGTAATGTGCGGACCACACCTTCACTTCTTGTCATTGTGTGCTTGAGCAACCTGCTTCCATCACTATTGAGGTCTGTGAGCGGATAACCACCTACTTCAGCATGCTGGGAGATGTAGTCCGTGGATGCGAGAACATCTCTGTACTCACATACAAGGACTACATCTCCAGCATGCATTGCAACACACTCGTGACACTTAACAGCAAGGTTGGAAAGATGTGGCAGATGCGGTCTGCATCCCCTCCCATCCTCTAGTGGCACTCACCATTACAAACCTCCCTTATGGGGAGACTCAATTAAAAATAAATATATTTCTAGGTGCCTGGTTGCCTTCATGAGAGATTACAACCAGAACTTGCAGCTGTCTGTAAAAACAAGGAACACCAAGAGCCCCAATAGTGTAATATGTACTGGTAAATGGTTACTAGATAGAGTAAATATTAATACTCACAAACCAGGGTTACCATTAGGCAACCACTGTAAAGGCAGGTGGGGAGATTTTCCTGACCCCACTCAGGAATAAGAAGTCGCTCTCTGTAGATGAGAAAAAGGGGGTTCAACCCTCCACCCAGGGTGGACTCAATATTGTGCAGGAGAACAGAGGCACCAAAAGGATAAAAGGAAGCTAAATGAGCTTAAAAAATTCTTGGTAAATAGAGGAGGTAGTGGTGGACTTACCTCCTCCAAATAGACACACAACGACTGTAGTAACACACAGTCAATATATTTTATTTATGAACTCCAAATATGCAACACGTTTCGCAGGTTTGATCCCGCTTCATCAGGCAATAACAACGGAGCAATAGCATATGTGGTCAGTAGAAGAGCCAGGCACCTCTGTCTTGCAGCTGTCTGTATCCTCAACCTTTATCAAAATGAACCAGGGTTGTCTCTTAAGCTTGGTACACTACACACATCCAATTTTGATCAGCCAATTCATGTAGTATGAGAGCTTACTTACACCATCTGTTCATAGTATTCAACATCTGTTGCCTCTCCCTCTACATCAAGGTGGTAAAATCAGGCAATCGTTGGCCAATCAAAATGAAATTGGATGTGTGCACCAGGCGTTAGATGCTTCCATACCCTCAAGTCAGTAGCAAAAGTGCAAGGCAAGAAGCATCCCAAAGTACAGACACATGGGCCCCATATGCAACTTTTTCTCCTGAGTTTTTTTTCCTAGTAGATAATTTTTCATCGATTTAGAATCACTTTTCAGCACTCTGCAATGGAAAATATACCAAAAAGTAGGTGAAAAAGTGCTATCAAAATTATTTTGAGTTTTTATTTTTTGTTTTTGCTTTTTGGTGATTTAAAAGTCTTCTCCTAGGTGGTATTCTTCTCGCAACTTGTCAATAAAATGTCTTTGAAGACATCAGCGAGCAAACAAATAAAAACATACTCAGAATAATTTTGAGAATGCTTTTTCACCTACTGCTTGATATATTTTCAACTGCAGAGTGCTGAAAATCCACAGAAGCTAAAACATTATCCCCCTAAGAGAAAACATAGGAGAAAAAGTGAAGTGAAAATGGTCCACTGATGGATAGGACTCAAAAACCCTCATTCAATTCACTATTTCTTCAACGTTCTCTCCTAGAAGATAATTTTTCATCTTCTGTTTAAAATAACTTTTTCAGCACTCTCCAATTGGAAAAGTACCAAAAATTAGGTGAAAAAGTACTAGCAAAATTATTCTGAGTATTTTCTTGCTTGCTGGTGGCTTAAAAAGGTATTTTATTGATAAGATGAGAAAATATCACGTAGGAAAAAACGTGAATTGAATGAATAAGGGCCAAAATCTGTTAAATGCAAAACACAAATAGATTTTTTAGGTAAAGTAGCTGGAGTCACATCCATCAGTGTATCTGTTGGGCACCTCTGCCATTCTTTTTACAGTTCTTCTGAGTTCTTCTTTACCACATAAATATGATAGCTATTTCCCTTGATAAAATGTTGTGCTTACTACATAACTATCTGTTATACATGTGTCAGTCAGCAAATGGGTTTATTCCATTTACAGTTGAGCTCTTGAGATCATTACTTTATAGGGTTGCTTTAAACAGTAGTGCTTTGTTTTAAACATCTCCGCTACCCAATGCAACCAAATTCCATGATGCTGCTTCAGTAAGAAAATAAAAACAAACACGTGAGAGATTGGTATAGCCACTAGTTTTCCATTATGCTATCATCTGAAAATAAACAACACAATCCTTTGTAAACATAGAATGAAATGTAGCATTTTGTAGTTATTTAGTAAATGCACTTAAACAGATCTGTAGAACACATGAACATAGGGAAAACCTGCAGGAAAGGGGGATGGGACAATTTTGGTTTAAAAGACTGCCTAAACAAAACAGGGAAAGTTAGGAATGTAAAACTGTTTAATGAAATTTGCTGGTATATGGCTGACTTTAGTGAGGATTGGTTACAGTCACTTACTGCTTTGGGATTCATTTTAAGGTCAACTATTATTAATATTTGATGCTGCATGCCTCTGTTAACAGCACAAGGCAATGGGGACACATGAGATCTTTAACATGTATACCAGTAGCATAATGGGCAGGACCTCGTAAAGCCGACCCAAACTCTCGCAACACATGCAATGAAAGGTCTTTATTTCACATAGAGTTGCTGAAGAAATTCACTTCTCTGTGTTCTGTGTTTATTTTTAGGATTTCCATACATTTTAATAAAGATTTTTTCTCCATAAAGGTTATCATGCTGTGTCTATTTATTAGAACAGAGAGAAAGTTCTGAATTCTGTTCCACTTTAGGTTAACCTCTGAAAATGAGAAGGGTGACATAGCTGGGGTTGCAAGATCAAGAAGGACGCACTAAGGGGGAGAAACCCCTGCCAAAAGCTTACAATCTAAAGGGTGGGGGAAGGACACATAAGGTAGGGGTGTGGAAAAGGTAGGCCGTTTTAGAGAAATGTGTTTTCAGGGCTTGCTTGAAAATGTTGAAGGAAGGAACAAGTCTGGGGGGGGAGGGGGGGTGGGGGGGGGTGGGAGAGAGTTCCATAGGGTTGGAGCAGCTCTTGAGAAGTCTTGTAGGCATGCATGGGAGTGAGAAATGTGTGGGGTGGTCAGACAGAGATCATTGGAGGACCGGAGTGTACTATTTACAATTAGAGCTACATATATTTTGTTAATCTCAATTTATTTTCACTTCAGGTTTGCTTTAAGCGTCCCAGTGCTGATGCCCTACTTGTCCCCTAGGTTGACCAAATGGACTGCACCCATCCGTGCAAAATGATCAGCTGCGAACTATCATTTTTAAAGTTCTTATTTGAAAATGGAAGAAAGAATGTGACTAGTGGCTATAGGCTTCGTGTCCTTGTTTTTGTTCTCTAGCTGCTTTCTCATTCCTTTACACCCAGAAGGGAAATTGTAACTTGAAAACTTTCAAAGTTTGAAAAAGCTTGAAGGTTATTTAAAGCTCTTCAAATATAGAGAGCTTTTCTACTGCATGTAACAGTGAAGAAACATTTCCATTTCAACATAGTGGGAGAACCACTTCAACTTATGTCATGGAAACACTCCCTGCTACAAAGGTGTATTTTTTTCTCTAACGAAGACCTTACTTTATGTCGCTGAACAAGTACTGTGAAAAGTAAAAGCATTTGTTTTTGCTAGCAAGTTGGTTTTAGAGTTCCCGTAACAACTCTGCTTAACATTACGAGTGATACATACAAGCACTAAACACAAGCGCGCCATCTCCTTCAATAAATAATAGTGTCAAAAAGGCAAACAGAGAGAACTCAATGTAGTATCATGGCTGGATCCAAGGCTAACATTGGTCTGTTTATCTTGTAAATGACTCAAGAAAGGAATTCTGGGAGAAATGAAAATATGACTATGCCATGCACTTTCCTTCTCTGACAGTGCTCAGTAGGCACCCTGTTTTTCTAAAGAATGTTTGAGCTATTCAAAATATCTATAGCATGCTATGGCATTTTCCGAATGAATACATTGCTTCCTTTGGAATATACTTTTGTTGTGTTGTTGGTGTACACAGATATTTAAGGCCATCTCAAGCCAGACTTACTTTTTGTTCTGCTTCGTTTTTGTTTTGATTTGTTTCTATTGTTTGCAATGCCTGCAACAGAAGCCATAACTCTTAACTGAATGGACAAATGTTCTTCGTATTGATTTTATTTTGTCTCTGTGCAAGACAGGGGCATAACTTCAAGTCATGAAACCCCACAGCAAATCTTTATAGGTCCAATAACTTTCCCTGTTCAGTAACTACATGCATCTCACCCCTTTCCTTCACCCCCTTTTTACCCCAGTAGCTATTGCTGTTGGGTGGGGCCCTGATTATAAAGCTTTACTCTAAAATAGCCTTTGTTTATAGAGACTCTGATTGTGACCTTGACAACTACACTAAAATAATCTGCACGCTATCATTAACTCGTTAGACAAAATAACCCAAAACTTCCTATTTGCTTTATGCCCTACTCACATTTCACATTCCCTAACCCAACTACCACCACACTCTGCCCACATTATGTATCCTTCATCCCCCTCCACAAGCCCCACCCACATCATGCCTCTCCCCTCAAAGTTCTCACAACCTTTCTCCTGCTTTTGAACTAGTCATCTTCCAAAACTCCCTCCACTCACCTTAGAGTCCTATTGGCATTAAACCCGCCACTACTCTCCCATCTGCATAGTCTGAATCAGCTTACTGTCTCCTGTAATGGCAGCTAACCACAATCCCAATAACTGATCACCCTACCCAGTGGCTACTCAACCCTCTTACTACATGACAGCCCAGCAATTTCCAGGCCCAGCTCACCCCCCCACTATGACAATTCATCTTCCACTTAGTGACGCTATATAAAAGTATGCCCCTTGCCCAACATCTCACAGACCTGTCTTTCTTCTGATGTCAGCTTACCTCCTCAGTGAGAGCTTGTACACCTCTACTGACTGCTACTCACCACCCCTAGCCACCCCGACCACCCACCACAGTATTTCTGATTAGTTATCTTGCATGCGACATTGTGATATGTTTCAGTTGTCTTTGCCCCCCATACCAATTTTTTTTTTCAATGTCACGCTTGGCAGCTTTCTCAAAAAGTATTTTTTGTCTCCGTTTTCCCCTTCCTTCCTTTTTCCATCCTGGAATGATGATACATTTAAAAAAACGATGACCAGGAGAACATTGTTCCCCTTGGACATTAATGCCTACAGATAGACCACAATGCAATTTCCATTTTCTCCTAAGTTTTCTCCCAGGTGATATTTTCACAATATAAATAAAATACTTTTCAAGCCACCAGTAAGCAAGAACATACTCAGAATAATTTTGACTGTACTTTCACTTACTTTTTGGTACTTTTTCAATTGCAGAGAGCAAACGTTATTTTAAACACCAGAGGATGAAAAATTATCTTCTAGGAGAAAACTTGGGAGAAACAGGGAATTGCATTGGGCCCAAAGTGTTTTGCCCTATATGAGCACTGATGTCACAGGTAACTCTGTATAAACTCCTGCGATGTAGGTTTCTCTATAAGTGTCCAGCCATTATCTGGACAAATATGTTTCCACTCTCCATTTCTCTACTTCAGAAATCCCTAGTGGCAACTCAAAAAAATAAAACTCAGGTGATGCCTGGTCTGAGCACAAACCTCTTTTTTTCTTTTCAGATTGCAAAACGCTTGGAAGATAGGTGATCAAAAAGATGGTAAAAAGAGGAAACACAGAAAAGAAGACTTCCTTATGGGTGTTTTTTTTACACTTGTACCTTGGGAATGGATCAGGGATCTGCAAAAGTCCCATTTACTCATTGTCCTGCTATTGGGTGGCCATCTATCTATATTGTTCTCCATGGGAAAGGCAAGTTGCACATGGACACTCCTCACAAGACAAGAAACTTGATCATGCCATAATAATAAAATGACGAACAATTAAATAAAAGAATGAAACAGAGCAGGAGCAGGGCCGGCCTTAGGTTTCACAGCGCCCTGAGCGAAACCTGATTTTTGTGCCCCCCCCTTCATCCTCTTCCCACGTGCATATACACACACGCACGCACACACACACACACAGGCCCATATGCAATTCCCCTTTTCTCCTGAGATATATCCTAGGACAGTGGTTCCCAACCTTTTTGATGTTGTGACACTTCATGCCAAATGCTCAGATCTCTGTGACACGTCACGTATGTATAATAGAAAAAATACTATTAACCACGAATGGATGGAAAGAACGCGTTATCCTGAATACACTTAAAAATGAAGGCTAGACCCTTTCAGGAATATTAATAAAAACAATCAGTGGGACAGTTAGCCACCTCCCCCCCCCATTTAGAATGATAGCACAGCACTGACAATTTGCACCACGCGTTACAGTCGCAGTGCGCCCCCCCCCCCCCCCAAAAAAAACACTCTCAGACTCAGTATAGGTAGGTAGCCAGGTATAGGTGCCCCCAGTATAGGATCTCATGTGTAGGTGCCCTCAATATAGGTTGCCAAGCATAGGTGCCCCCAGTATAGGAAGTCAGGTGAAGGTCTCCATCCCCCCATAGGTAGCCAGGCGTAGGTGCCTCCAGTATAGGTAGCCAGGTGTTGGAGCCCTCAGTAAAGGTAGCCAGCTATAGGTACCCTCAGTATAGGAAATCAGGTGTAGGTGCCATCAGTATAGGCAACCAGCTATAGGCACCCCCTTGGAAGCTGGCGCCCTGAGCGACCGCTCTGGTCGCTCATATCAAAGGCTGGCTATGAGCAGGAGAACACAGAAGAAGAGGTAAAAGAGTAAGAGGAGAACTGAGAAGAAGCAATGAAGAGAAGAAGAGAGAGGCGAGGGAGGATACATGAGAGGAAAGATTGTGGGGGAAAAGGAGCATCTGCTAACATTTCCCTCCTTTCAGTAGACCAATGTTCTTCTTTAGTTGCTCCATGATAGGCTTCTGTGGCTTTTTACTTTCACAGTTTCTAACTAAGCACGGTTTGTGGGTGCCCATTGTATCTGTGTTGCATCATTAAAGAGAACCTGAACTGAAAATAAAAAGTCAAAATAACCATGCACAGGTCATATTTACCTCCTGTGTAGTCTACTACTCAGTCTCTTTCTCCTCTCCTGCGTCCTGTTTGTTCACTGTGATCAATGGATTTCCCTGTCCTCCATTTTAAAAATGGCCATTACCCGCTAACAGCTTCCTGGTCAGCACACTGTTCAACTGTAATATCACCCACTTGAGCCACAGGGAAACATGGACATTACCTTGCACATTCAGTTGTAACTGACAGCTGCTGATATATAACTGACAGCAACTGGTATATTTCAGTTCTGACAAAATATTGTCAGAACTGGAAGGAAACACTGTAAGAAGAAAATGGTGAGCCTCTGAGAGGAACTGACAGTGAGGTTTGTATAAAATATAAATGTATAAATAGATGTTTAACAGGTGCTATAGATCAGAGTTAGAAATGCTTCTATTTATATGTTTATGTTACTGCAATGACATCATGCATTTCAAAATGTTTGACCAATGGAGTGGGAGGGCGGTACCCTTTGTGGACAAGCCCTGTAGTTCCCCATCAGGTCCAGTCATTTGCATAGGTTCCTCTGATTGGTTGCCTTGTTGGAGCTTGGACTACATAAAGAGCATGTCTGCAGTTGTTCATTTGGCTGTGTGGCGTGAACAAGGACTGTGATGGTCCGAAACGGTGGACCGTAGCCACTATGCAGCTTTAATGTTTGTATTTTTATGATCCAATAAAATAATCTTCTGATTAAAAGAGCTGTGCTGGATCATCTTGGAGAAACTCTCCATGGTGCTGACATAATTAGAGATGCATGACTAATTTGTCCCATTGCTTTGCTTAATAAAATGTACGACTAATATGTCTTTCTGTAATGAAATAACCTTTCATGAAAAAAATAATACGTATATAAGTATATATAAGAATACCTCTGAAAGACATGACTAACATCTTCCACTTGCAAACATTGTTCTTTATATCTTATTTTATATTTCTCTATGTTAACACTATATAAGTCAGTGTTGCCAACTGATCCCTTTAATTACTGACACATATAAATTATACAGGTTTTGTGGCTAGGTAGTTGCAGTTAAGGCACTGATTATGTGCAAATAGCCCCAGAGCCTGTGTAACTTAGATGTGTCAGTAATTAAAGGGATGAGTTGGCAACACTGATAGAAGTGCTTTTCTCTCTTTGCAAAGCTGCTTATGCTTTTTCTATTATCGGTACCTGATAAAGATTAAACATTTGAAAGTCCATTTGACAGCTGTGGCCCCATTCTACTTCTATAGTCAAGCTTACTGGGTTGACAATCATTGGCCTGGCAGTATTTGAAGTTGCCAGGTTAAAACATCATTTTAAAAAGTTGATTTTGTTAAAGTGAATACAAAATAGCATTACATCCTCCAAAAGATACCAGTTCAGTGGGCACACGACTGATTTCCCATTGGATGGAAGCTTGCATGTTATTGGCACCTGCACAATGCTGACATCAGCCTAAGTGTTTGGCCCTTCGAGTGTCCAGGAATGCCTGCATGCATCACTAGCACATGCAAGCAAAATGCTCTTGGAATCGGAAATGAATTCCTGGAGGTTTCACTAAACTCCCATGTAGTTCCAAATGACAGTAGAGAGGTGACATGATTTTTTTTTACAGTACATTAAAGTGTAAAATGACTTAAAGAGAACCTGTACTGAGTAAAATTATTTAAAATAAACACACGAGGTAACTTCAAATGAACATTACATAGTCACCTTGCCATCAGTTCCTCTCAGAAGCTCACCATTTTCTTCTTACAGTGATCCCTTCCAGTTCTGACAACATTTTGTCAGAACTGAAATATATCAGTTGCTGTCAGTTATATATCAGTTGCTGTCAGTTACAGCTGAGAGGAGAACTGATGTGTCCATGTTTCCCTATGGCTCAAGTGGGCGATGTTACAGTTTAACAGTGTGCTGACCAGGCAGCTGTTATGGGGTAACGGCCATTTTCAAAATGGAGGACGGAGAATTCCATTGATCACAGTGGACAAACAGGACGCAGGAGAGGGAAAATAGATTGAGGAGTAGACTACACAGGAGGTAAGTATGACTTTTGTATGTTTATTTTGACTTTTAATTTTCAGTTCAGGTTTTCTTTAAAATGTACTACTTTTTTCCTTATGTTTAATAAAGGATATAATAAATCTTCAATAGGTCTCTTTAATAAAGGCTATTATATATCTTCATCAAATGTTCCCAAAGGTGTGATGCATCTTCGTTCCTTCCTCTACCCACCCTCTTATCAATACCAACCCCTAAAGCTTTCAACATTAGGGGATACCTTGAAAGAGTGGGGGAGGGGGTGGTAAGGATAAGGGGCTCTTTCCTACCTCTCAGTGCCACAAGAAGCAGGGGAGGACAGTGAAATCAGGGGTTTATGATGGAATCTGGAAGCCCTGTTATCTGCTTCATCCCACGGTTGTGAGTACATGGGCACACTAGTATTACTTACTCATTCACACAAAGAATTATAAGTAACATAAATAAAGTGTAGTAACAATGTAATCTCACAAGATAAAAATAAAAGTGTACATTTATGTCCCAAACCCAGATACCCTTATCCAGATTAAAAAAAAAAAACATCCCGGACATTCTAATCCAATCTAATGTGTGTCCGAGTAATGGTAATCCATCATGGTCACTACACATTCTTAATCAGTCAGTCTTCTCTTGATTGAAGATCTTCCTGATTAACTGTCCACTCCATTACTTCTTCAGACAACACTGAACAGGAACCTCAGCATCAACTTATTTACATTCCTGATCAGGGCTTTCCTCTAGTCTATTGTTCTGAACCAATGAGAATCCTTGGTGGAAAATTCAAATATGCTTCACTGGGGTTTCTCTGAATTTATCACCAAGTGCCTTAATTAATAGCTGTTTGCTCTGCTTCCCCTCTGCTCCCACCTCATACCACGAGGAGGTCTTTGGCAAGTATATCACTGTAACTATGGGAATGGAAAGAGGATGATGGTTTTGTCAGTACAAACCCCTCCCCTGCCTTACCTTAGTACCCAATATCTAGGGTAAAACTATCTTTCCCATCTTGAAAGAGAAAAGTCAAAGCCGTGTTGATATGTTGTTGAGTAGGTGAGTAGTATTATCTTTTCTACAGGTTAATTTTCACTACAATATCAAATGACTGAACATACACCACTAAGATAGATTACAGAACCTCTATTATAATATTTGGAGATGTTCGTTATTTAATTTCTAAGTTCTGACTTTTTAATTAATTTAAATTAATTAGTTACAAACAATACTTTGCAGTCTTATTGTTTCTTTTGAATCATTTATCTAATTAGCACTCCTAGAGCCTAATTTACTAAGCCTCAGAGGAAACAAATACGATCCTTCACGTTACATCACCAAGCAATTATGCCCGCCTATTGCATTCACACGCATCCACAGGACGCGAACCACAACGATTTACACAGATCATCAGCTTCCAATAGTGACCTCAATCATTATCTATTCTTTATTTTTAATTTTATGCCTGGAATAAACATTTTTATGTTTGTGTAATTTTATGTGAGCATGAATCATTCTGCTAAGGCATTTTATGCACTGATCCTAAACACATTACTTAATTGCCACTAAATTAATTATCTTGCTCTTTTCATTGAAGTATATAAAAGCTTATATGACTCTTATCATCGTGACTGCAGAAGATATGGTCAGAGAGATGCAAATTGGCTTGTAGTGATGACTGTAATGTGTCAATTAGGATTTCGTAAAATTTCATACAATTTTTGTACTTACGATTCCGATTGTAATGGAAAAATTTGTAATCGCAAAAAATCACGTGAAATACTGCATAATTGAGACTATACACAAAATCTTCATAATTTCCATTTTTTCATAATAACGATCATTTTCATGGCAAAATGTTTGCATTTACAAAATCTTTGTAATTTTGTTAGACAAATCCCTCCTAATTGAAATGTGTAGCGATGGCCATGCCCCCCCTCAAAGAAAACTTCGACGTCACATGATCACTCCTGGTTTAGATATTCCGTTGAAGATGTTTTTTTAACAATTTAAAGCAAACCTGAACTGAAAATAATAAGTCAAAATAAAAATACACATGCCTTACTTACCTCCTGCATAATCTACTTCTCAATCTCTTTCTCCTTTCCCACGTTCTCCAATCTGAGCGATGGAATTCTCCGTCCTCCATTTTAAAAATGGCAATGACCCTGTAACAGCTTCCTAGTCAGCACACCGTTAAGCTGTAACATCGCCCACTTGAGCCATAGGGAAACATTGACATTACCTTGCACATCAGTTGTCTTTTCAGCTATAACTGTCAGCAACTGATATATAACTGACTGCAACTAATATATCATTGTTAGAGGAAAATGGTGAGCTTATGCCAGGAACAGACAGCGAGGTAAGTATGTAATAATTTGCAAGTACATCATGAGTTTATTTTTAAATAATTTAATTTCAGGTCCCCTTTAAACGAATGAGCCAGACTAATGGGAGCCCAACTTTAATTTTTAGCATAGAACTGTTTTCTTAGCATAGAAAGGGCTTGATTCACAAAGCGGTGCTTACCTACTTAGCACACCTAAAGTAGTTTAGGCGTGATAACCTTTGCACTAGTAGGTTAGCACTGTTTTCAGGAATAAAACTCACGCGCAAAGTTTTGTGTGCAAAGTTTTACGCGCGCAAAGTCCGGTGCACGCAGAAAGTTGCATAGGGTTTAATGGGTGCATAAAACTTGACAGTAAATATACACACACACATATCATCATCGTCCACTGCATTGGCCACAGTGGAACATCTTCCGCTAAAACATGGTCTGTGAGCTCCTAATTACTATGTTTACCTGAATAAAAACATATATTGTGAAGTACGTCATACTGCTAAAACACAGCGCCCCTTGTTAAAGGCAAACAGTATACCTAAAGTGCATCCCATGTAGGGCTTGGCTTGTTTGCTTTTAAAAGTACAGTTGAGTTCTAAAAACTGCTTTGGTGATTAAAATGTGAGGGATTGCCAATGTCACAGCCAGATATGCTAACTACTTTTATTCAGTTTGACCCAGGCAATATGACAACCAGAAACGGCCAATGCAATCCCTTCCCTTTTATTAAGCCACATATTGCTATATGGAATCACCCACGTCTAAATGCAACATGGGAAACATAAACATAACCTAAGTAGTAAAAATCTACAATAGGATTAACAGGACTTCATAAAGCTGTATATCTATCAACAGAAATGACACAATGTAAATGTAAAAACATCATCCCAGTGACTCAAACTCATAAATCTATCACAAATAACTAATCGAGATCTGTGCTCTAGCTATTATTTTAATCCACAGGTTTTGAGTCATCAGTATGATGTTCTTGTGAGATTTACAGTGTCATTTTAATTGATACACACATATCCTTTTGCACTTGTACTAATCCTTTATTAGATGTTTCTTGACTACCATCAGTACTTTGATGGGTTGAACATTACGTGTTGTCAATGACCTGTGGCTTGACAAAGGGCAGGTATAAGCTGTTGCAAGCTGCTATTTTACTTACAACAGAGTTCATCTTCTGAAGAAACGTAATGGTGCTAACATACACACACATATGAAACATGCATATACAGTCATGGCCAAAATTATTGGCACCCCAGAATTTATTTTCCACAATTTTGGTTCTCAAGTCCTCAGACAGTTCTCTTCTCCTCTTTCTGTTGTCCATGCTTAGTGTGGCACACATAGACACACAATGCTAAGACTAAAGTTACCCATACACTACGTCAATTTCCCATCGATATACTGCAGATTCGATCACTGTGATCGAATCTGCTGTGAAATTGTTAACGCCAACATTGACCGATCGACCGATTTCCATTCGAAATCAATCGACTCTGAAATTTCACTTGATCTTCAGCGGGTCGGGAGAGTGTCGTTAGCGGCATTCAATTCCGTGATGACCGATGCAGCAATACTATCACCTTTTCGCCGACGCGAGTCCCTGGGTCCCTGCTGCCCCTTTCTCCAGCTGGCCTTCTTCTCCATCTTCATTTCCTGTCCCGTCCTGTGAGCAGGCAAAGTTCACACAGTAGAGTGCCCTCTACTGTTTGAACTTCCACTTGTCACAGGACGGATAGGAAGTGAAGAGGTGACGGAGAAGGGGACAGCACGGACCCGGGAACCCGCGCCGACAGACAGGTAATATCATTGCTACTGGCCGGCAGGGACGGATCAAGACCAAGTTGCGCCTGGGGCAAGGTCAGGATTTGGCGCCTAAAGGTCAGGTTTTGGCGCCTAAACTGCCATTCATTTTGCCGCCTTCAACAAACTGCGCCTGGGGCAAGATACCCGCTTGCCCCCCCCCCCCCCCTAGATCCGTCACTGCTGGCCGGAAGGCTCGGGGCGGTGAGGCAGGAGGCAGCTCCACAGGTTGTGAATCGATTTCATGCTGAAATCGATTCAAAATCTGTGTGCAGTGTATGGGCAGCCAATAGATCCCTCTCTGATCAGATTCGATCAGAGAGGGATCTATCTATCGGTCGATCTGGTGGCAATTGACCAGTGTATGGCAGCCATAAGTGAACTTTTCTACTTTTTATCTGCTTTCAGGTGTCATTTTTACATTTGCCTCACCTGTAACTTGCCCCTGGTGAGGGTAAAGGAGCATCATATTCTTGAAACAATCTTATTTATCCACAATTTTGAAAGGGTGGCAATCATTTTGTTCAGCCCATCTTTGAGTTTTGTTTGACATTATGTCCAATTAGCTTTTTTTCCTCCCTTTTTTTTTTGTTTTGTGCCAATACACACAAAGGGAATAAACACGTGTATAGCAAAACGTGTTACTGCAATACTTTTCTGTGAGAAATACTTGATTTTCTGAAAAAAAAAAATTCTAGGGTGCCAACAATTTTGGCCATGACTGTACATGCACACACACATGTATCCACAAACACACATGTACAGACACATACCTTCATACATATATAGTAGTTCTGCGCCTGCGCAGTCCGCTCCAGCCCACGTGGCGGTGATTGACAGCACCGATCGCGCAGGCGCAGTACAGAGCGACCTCCAGGTCGCTCTGACGTCATCGCCGGCGACCGGGTCGGAGCTCCGGCGAACGGCTGCGGGCCGAGCTGCGGTGAGGGAGGTCCTGGGAGCTTGGGGCTGGAGGAAGTCCCCGGTAAGTACCACTCATTTTACGATCTTTGCCCTGATGACTCCTTTAAGATGAAATGGGGTTCTGGGCAAAGTAGCAGCTTTTGCCCACTACTGACAGTCGACTGGCTTTTTCAGGAAGATTTGGTGCGGGCTTGCATCAACCAGGCCCCTAGACTCTCTGCAAGCCCTAGGCAGCTGCCTAGGTTTGCCTTGTGGATGCCCTGGCTCTGGTAAGCATGCACATGCACATGCACATATGCATGCATACACACATGTATCGGTACAAACACACACTCACATGCATGTGCTCACTACCACAAACACTAGAGGGTGTAGGCAATAAACTTTACTAAGCATGATTACGTGCGTAAAGTTTTACACTCAATGTATTGCATGTAATGTATTACACAGAATGTATTGCATTCTGCTCTACTCATTGTGCAGTAAGGCTTTAGGCACATAATTCTGCTTACAGGACTTACGAGCTGAGTCATAGAAAAAAAGTCCTCCCTCAGTCAGCGCTGGTATGCTGTGCTGAGGGGGCGTGGCTGGCTCGAAGGGCAGTCACTCATGTGGGCGGTCATGTGGTGACGCCCACATGACGTATAACAGTGTATACGGAGCGACGATGTGTGGCTCCCAGGGCTGAAAGCCTGCGCAGCCGCAGTACTGGCTATGCGAACTGCGCAGGCAGAGGATTTTTAAAGCGGCGATTCTAATCGTTGCGAGATAAGGCGACCCTGGGCTGGGTCGGGCCACTAATGATAAGTGGATTAGGCTAACAGAGCGTCTGTAAATAGCAAGGGAGCCACTGATCGTCTTCCCTGAGGTCTGATATTCACCTAAGGTAATTAACTTTTTTTTCTATGACTCAGCTCGTAAGTCCTTTAATGCGGTTTATTGCATACATTCCTTTATTTTTTATCTACTTTTTTTTCATTCAAAGATGAGCTAAGCTTTGTCAAAAAAAGGCAAAACTGCCAAATTTTTGAAATGGGTAGAAATCTTCCCAGGAACCAGATGGTCACGTTATTGTATTTGTTTACAGATTGGGCCAGATTTTCCAAAACCAGTGCGAGGGTAATTGGAACAAATGTGGAGAAAATGCTAAGATCAAGGATTCTGATTGGTCCCTCTCAACAGCTGCTCCAGCCTCCACCAGTAGTGCTCCAGATTTCCCTGCTTTATACACTCACCTAAAGGATTATTAGGAACGCCTGTTTAATTTCTCATTAATGCAATTATCTAATCAACCAATCAAATGGCACTTGCTTCAATGCATTTAGGGGTGTGGTCCCGGTCAAGACAATCTCCTGAACTCCAAACTGAATGTCAGAATTGGAAAGAAAGGTGATTTAAGCAATTTTGAGCATGGCATGATTGTTGGTGCCAGACGGACCAGTCTGAGTATTTCACAATCTGCTCAGTTACTGGGATTTTCACGCACAACCATTTCTAGGTTTTACAAAGAATGGTGTGAAAAGGGGAAAACACCCAGTATGCGGCAGTCCTGTGGGCAAAAATGCCTTGTTGATGCTAGAGGTCAGAGGAGAATGGGCCGACTGATTCAAGCTGATAGAAGAGCAATGTTAACTGAAATAACCACTCGTTACAACCGAGGTATGCAGCAAAGAATTTGTGAAGCCACAACACACACAACCTTGAGGCAGATGGGCTACAACAGCAGAAGACCCCACCGGGTACAACTCATCTCCACTACAAATAGGAAAAAGAAGCTACAACTTGCACGAGCTCACCAAAATTGGACAGTTGAAGACTGTAAAAAGGTTGCCTGGTCTGGTGAGTCTTGATAGAGTCAGAATTTGGTGTAAACAGAATCAGAACATGGATCCATCATGCCTTGTTACCACTGTGCAGGCTGGTGGTGGTGATGTAATAGTGTGGGGGATGTTTTCTTGGCAGTTTAGGCCCTTTAGTGCCAATTGGGCATCGTTTAAATGCCACTAGCTACCTGTGCATTGTTTCTGACCATATCCATCCCTTCATGACCACCATGTACCCATCCTCTGATGGCTACTTCCAGGATAATGCACCATGTCACAAAGCTCGAATAATTTCAAATTGGTTTCTTGAACATGACAATGAGTTCACTGTACTAAAATAGCCCCCACAGTCACCAGACCTCAATCCAATAGAGCATCTTTGGGATGTAATGGAACAGGAGCTTCATGCCCTGGATGTGCATCCCACAAATCGCCATGAACTGCAAGATGCTATCCTATCAATATGGGCCAACATTTCTAAAGAATGCTTTCAGCACCTTGTTGAATCAATGCCACGTAGAATTAAGGCAGTTCTGAAGGCGAAAGGGGGTCAAACACTGTATTAGTATGGTGTTCCTAATAATCCTTTAGGTGAGTGTATTAGTTAATAAATCTGCTCCATGTCATTTGGAATCCCCCGGTATACAATAAGAGGCTTGGTCACCAGCTGTTTTTCCTGACAGATAGGAGCAACATTAACCATTTGGGATTGAGAGAGGTTTTGCACTGAATAAGCTAGATTGACTGAACTGGAAGTCACTAAGAGGGTTGGTGGTGGTAAATGCTGAAGTGCAGCTTGTAGAGTTACAGTATTGAAAGATAGCGTTCTAGTCAGCGGTCAGTAGTATAAGGAAACTGGGAGCTACAACAAGCAAGATGGAGAGAAGGAGGGCAGTACAGCTGCTTATGGGTTTCTCAGTGAGTCCGGTCATAATGGCTGTCAATGTCATTCTGTTACCTAAAAGAAAGAGCTTTCAGAATGGTTATCAGTGAAGTTATCTTTAGATAAAATAAGTGATACAATTTCTAACACTAGCACTTGCCAGCATTTCCTAGCTGAAGTTGAGGGCTGAGTGTAGTCATTGTAGTATGCTCTCAGCACATGGAATGATGACCCCACACTGGGCTCAGGAGCTACTTTAATTTGTCACAGTCAATCCATTAAGAACGTTTTTGGTTACATTCATGGCCTGGACATTATCTGTGTGGCATTTGTATATGCTTTCCATGTTTGTGGGAGTTTTCTCTGAGCACTCCAGTTTCCTCCCACATTCCAAAAACATACTAATAAACCAAATTGGCCTTAGACTATGGTAGAGACATTAGAATATGACTATGGTAGGGATTCGATTATGAGCTCCTCTGAGGGACAGTTAATTCAGAGATGAGCGGAAACTACGCCAGTGCGAGATTACGCATCGTAGTTCACATCTACGCATCGTAGTTCGTAGGTGAAGTTTCAAAACTACACTTACGAATTTATGCGTAGCGAAGTACTGCTACGCGTAGCTTATGCCCACCATGCATATTTAACAAGTGTGTTGCGTATTGAACTATGAATGCGTTACTCACGTCTAATTTTCTGCGTGCGATTGTATGCTTACAAATTTACGCATTGGAAAGGGAAATGTACATATAGAAGAGTTCCCGGTATAAGCAATATAAGAGGAATTAATGCGTAAAATTTTCTGCATACGGGCATAAGCATCCGCATACACTACGCTTCACACTACACGTAATTACGTATTTTAACACGTACTCTGCGAAATGCATATGAAACGAATATTTGATTTCATAGCCGTAGTTTGGCGAAGCGTAATTGCGTAAAACTATGCGTAGTTCCAGTGTAGCGAAGTTGGCTGACTACGACCATTCCTGAGTTAATTGACAATACTGTGAAAATCATGGTTGAAGACGCCAGAGCAATTAGAATGCATAATAATAATACTAATACTAACGCTTTGTGAATCAAGTCCAAAATACCTTTCTTGATGTCCAGATAACAGAGTCATCTGAGTATAGACTGAAGCCTCTTGGCCAAGGTGGCTGGTTGGGGCCATCTCTGCCAAGTATCTAGCATGTGTACAGCCTTCCTGATTCTTCCTGATGTATCACCAAGACATTTGGAGTACCAGATCCTCTCTGCCGAGAGTATTCTAATCTTCCCCTCCCACTGGATGCCGCTCCATCATCACAGTACCATCATCCCATCTACACTCTCCATACCAATAGAATATGTCACAAGGCTATAGCCTCACAAAGTACCTGTGCAGAACTTGGCTCCAAATTGCAGACTGAGGGATCCAGTCCCTATCTGTGTAGACAACATTCTTCCTGCATGTGTGCACCTTTACAGCAGAGCACAATGCTGCATTTGCATACCAAGGACTTTGTCCAATGTGCATTTGGTCACTTTTTGATAAGAAGGGCTGAGTCTAGGGGTTCTAAATTTAGAATATTGAGACCATTCAAAGTTTCTGTAATATTTAATTTAGTTATATACAGGTAGTCCCCGAGTTATGAACAGTCGACATATAAATGACCCGCTGATACGAACAGCTCGCTGCTGCAGGGGTGCTCTGCAAGTCTTGGGAATAGAGGGGACAAAGAGGCACAAAGGGAGACAGAGGCACAGAGATGAACAAAGAGACACAGAAGTGGCAGAGGAACAGAGAGGGACAGAGAGGCACAGCGTGGGAAGGGGAAGGGGCAGGGGCACAGAGAGGGAAAAAGAGACACAGAGGGGAACAAAACAGGCACAGAGAAAGACAGAGGCACAGAAGGAGATAGAGGCACAGGGAAGGACAAAGAGGATTGGGAGGGAAGCACAGAAGAGGACACAGGGCCAGATTTATCAAGAGTGTCTGAGACAAAATATTAGTAGGTTTTTAGAAATCCGTGCAGAACAGTCTCAGACATCCTAAGAAATCACTAGCTAGTGCAGATTCCTTCTTAAACTGTAAGGAATAGAAGGAGCTAGGAAGGTCTCTCAGGCAGTACAGTGTGTGAGGGGAATTGCTGTTGCTGAGGTAACCAACACACCTGCTGTCAGCAGGCTCTGAGTGAGGGGGGAGGAGCCCTCCACAAATCACATCTAGCCTGCACTATCTGAAGAACTGCTAATGAGCACTTCTTAATCTGCAGCAGTTAGGGAATGGATTTGCACTTTTCTTAACTGTAGTGCAGCTCTAGAAATCCTCGCTTAAAACTGTCACTATTACATAGGCTTTGGGAAGTTTCTTACTATCATGCAGAACTGTTCTTCTGCTGGTTAGAACAGTTTTAGAAGAAATAACTGATGGTAATGCGTTGATAAATCTCCCCCAGAAAAGCATAAAGGGGGGAACAAAGACACAGAGGAATACAGAGCCACAGAGAGGGACACATGTGCACAAAAGGAGACAAACAGGCATAGAAGGGGGACAAATGCACCAAAGGAGACAGAGAGGCACAGAGGGGGACAAAAAGACACATAAGGGGACAGAGAGGTACAGAAGAGGACAAAGAGGCACACTGGAGGCAAAGTGGGGCATAGAGGAGGCACAGGGGACAGAAGTGGAAAAGTGTTCCAACTTACGAATGGAACAGGTCAAGAACGAACCTACAGTTATTATCTTGTTCATTAACTGGGGACTACCTGTATATAATATTCTTGCAACCATAATTCACTTGCACTTTGGTGGTTCAGTTTCACTGCTTACTATTATTTTCCTATTCAGGAAGCTGCCAATAAAAGTGTTAAATTTAATTATTTATGTTGTTCTTGTCATTGGGGTGCCCGGATTGCGTAGGAGAGGAACCTATCAATTTAAATATCTTACTCCCACCGGTACGCTAAACACAGAGGTTTGCAACTTTGGTCCCAAATACAAATTGAGGTTTTCAAAGTTTATGTTGGAAATTTCCCACTAAGTATACTTTGTATATACTGCAAATTCATGTTTCAACAGCATGTCACTTGTTCCTCTGTGCCTACACATCCGCTTCTCAACACAACAAGCCCACAGTAAATGAGCACATCTCAAGCTATATATAGCTGTAGATACATTTGGTGTGTGTGCGTGTGTGTATATATATATATATATATATATATATATATATATATATATATATATATATAACCGTGCCAGATTGTGGGGCTCTGGTCTGCAGGCGATTTAAAGATGTAAACCCAGGTAAATAAAAAAGTGCACGCTTCCTTAAAAGTGCTGCACCGACACCTCATGGGCACAGTAGGTCTTTGAAGGTGATAGGTGCTTTCTTTCAGGCACTATGGAGCTGAAGCAGGCAATTTGAGCACTTGCTAGTGCCAGAGATTTGTGCGCCGACAAATTGAAATATGGGCATTGAGGGTTTTTTTGGGCGCCGTGGGCAGAAAATTATGCCTCAATGCTGATATTTCAATAGGCACTATGGCGGCACCTGATAAATTACTGGATGTTTTTTGCAGTGAGGAGGGCGGAGTGATTGCCGTCAGTTGGGGGTTAAGGTTAGGCATGGTGTGGGGGCTTAGGTGTCAGGTAGGTAGTTTGTGCGGGGGGGGGGGGAGGGTAGGGTTAGGGGTAAGGTAGGAAGTTTGTGCGGGGGAAGGGAGGTTAGGGTGAGGTGACAAGTAGGAAGTTTGTGCCAGGGGGTGGGGGGTTAGGGTTGGGCATCGGGTTGGAAGCTTGTGCGTGAGGGGGGAAATTTAGGGTTAGGTGTCATTGGGGGAGAGTTCTGTGTGAGAGTAGGGTTAGGTTTAGCCATAGTAAAATATCGACATTTTATACCAATATTTTACCCTTTAATGGTAAAATATCGATATTAAATACTGATATTTTACTATCAGGATTACTGGACAACCAAATTTCCATTGTCCTTTTTCGATATATACGCCTGTGGAGCAGCTAAGCTTTTTTTGAAGTAGCATGTGTTATGCTAGCAATTTGTAGCGTTAAAATGAAATTTGTGTTTTTTTTCTCAGTGAACGTGGAATTTCAAACCCAAACTAAAGATTCCTTCCTTAGCTATCATCTCTGCAGTGTTTTAGATACCTACATATATCTAATATACCTTAATAACATTATTTTAGTAACGCATTTCACCTTCCTTGTGACCCGATGACATTGGATCAGGTAAGTATTAAAGCCTAAGACCCCAATGCCCTCATCATGACAGACTCTGACATTTTACAGAAGGTACTCTTCGACCCTCTCTGCCACGGTCCTCTCCTCAGGCACAAGCACCTCTCATGAAACTGTGACTTGCGCCTGCGCAGTAGAGAGGATGCAACTGGGATCGGCTATTTCCACCTGATTCTGAGCCTAGAGTCGCTACTGCACCTGGGCTGGAGCCGGAAAGGTAAATATTTACATGGCCACCATTTGAAACGGCCCGATGAAACCACCGTGGGACGGAGGAGGATGGGGGAAGCCTCAATTGGATCCAGAGACTTCCCCCTCCCGAGGTAAGTACCCCCCAGGGGTCCTTTTTTTCAGTACAGATTTTCTTTAATTTGTTGTGTGTAGATTTTATCTTCATTGGAATTATTCATTTGCAAAGGTGAGTCTCTGCTTGAATATTACACAGCCAGTGCTGTTCTTTGCATATGAGACTACAGAGTTATATGAAAAGCCTCAGGTGTCAGGTTTCACACACAATTACAAACAAGATACATTTTCTCTGCTCTCCATGCATACAGCTCATTAAGAGAGACACAAGCGGCTGCAGTTAAGCTAGTAAAACCTATTTCACACACATGGTTAACAGATGTAGGGAAAGGGATCTCCCCTCCCCTCATGATTCACTGGTCCATCACCCTGCTCATCCTCTCCCCATCAGTAAATTGTAAAATAAAATTGTTAACAGTAAATAAAGAGATAAGCAGTCAAATGTATTGTTAGTAGTTAGAAGCACTTTCCAAACTATTCTTATCTCATAAAAAAGAAATGTTAACCAACAGTGTTCCTTTAAAGAGACTCCGTAACAAAAATTGCATCCTGTTTTTTATCATCCTACAAGTTCCAAAAGCTATTCTAATGTGTTATAGCTTACTGCAGCACTTTCTGCTATCACAGTCTCTGTAATAAATCAATGTATCTTTCCCCTGTCAGACTTGTCGGCCTGTGTCTGGAAGGCTGCCAAGTTCTTCAGTGTTGTGGTTCTGCTATGAACTCCCCCTTTCAGGCCCCTCTCTGCAGACTGCCTGTGTGATATTTAGATTAGTGCAGCTTCTTTCTGCTCTCTTATCTTTTACAAGCTGGATAAATCGTCCTCTGAGCTGGCTGGGCTTTCACATACTGAGGAAATTCAGACAAAGGCAAAGCTGTTTGCAGGAAGAAAAGAGCAGCCTGAAACTTCTGTGCATGAGAGATGCAGGGGGAAAGAAACACACAAATGATCTCTTGAGATTCAAAAGGAAGGGTGTATACAGCCTGCTTGTGTATGGATGTATTTTCTATGTGTGGACATACTGTACATCAACCTACTTCCTGTTTTGGTGGCCATTTTGTTTGTTTATAAACAAACTTTTTAAAACTGTTTTTAACCACTTTTAATGCGGCGAAATTGTGACAGAGGGTAATAGGAGATGTCCCCTAACGCACTGGTATGTTTACTTTTGTGCGATTTTAACAATACAGATTCTCTTTAAGTACTCAGCATCATGATGGTGTGGAGTGGGGCTGTACAAAACCAGGAAGTGACATTAGTATATACAGATTTTGGAAACTCCTGCAGGGGCTTAAGCATTTGCAATTCAAGCTACAAGCGAACCTTAACTGCTAGAGAAAAGGCTTCCAAATCCCCCCCCCCCCCTTCCACTACATAGCATCATCAGGCATGATGCTCATCTTTCCACTGAATAATTATCATTTTTGGCTTAGGTGCAGGGTGTCCCTGCCCTTCACTGTGATGTGCACTGTCTAAATAATCAATCACTGGTCACACAGGGTTATGTGGGAGTGGCTATGCAAATCTTGAAATGCAAAGGTTTCAGTCTTTGGATAGGACAGTCAGGGGATCCCAGAGCATGAATGTGGGGGATTCAGAGGGAGTATCTATGACAGTTGGCACCTGTGATCGGTGGGCTGGGTGTCTTTTATCCAGATTAAGTTTTTTTATTTAGTGGGCAAGATTTACCACCTATGATGGGTTGTTACTTCTGCCAATGTTCCTGTTTAGGAGATTTTCTTTCACTTCCTGTCCTGGTGAAATTCTTGCTAACTTTTTCTCCAGAGTTTTCTCCTAAGCGATAATTTCTCTCTTTAAAATAACTTTTCAGCACTCTGCAATTGGAAAAGTACCAAGTGTAGGTGAACAAGTACTGTCAAAATTATTAGCACTTTCTTGCTTGCTGGTGGTTTAAAGGACATTTTATTGGCAACATGTGTTAATGTCACCTCATGAAGAGTTCTACAAGGAGCTGTGGATATCACTGCAACAGCAAGTGAGGAACAACAATAAAATTCTGGCAGATGCTCTACTGTACATCTCTCCTACACAACCAGAAAAGTGTCTTTTTTTCTGTTTACTCTAGAGATTTACTTAACTTTCTGTCCTGTGACACTCATCCCTAAAAGGGACACAGGCAGCTGTAAAATCCCTGTTCAGGTTGTAGCGTATACCATTTATTGAAATGTTTTGTGTGGGTTTGGACTGAAAGGACACTCGAGGCCAAAATGCACTATTGAAATAACCGATTGTATCTATCTTCCTTCTCCTCAAAATGACTTTTTAAAATATTCCAGTTTAATTTTATGTTTAAATCTACTTTTTAAGTTTTAACTGTTATATTGTTTTTGCTCAATGACACATTCATTGAAGTATGCCAGAGCTAATATCTATTAACCTTTTTATCTTGTTCCTGCTTTTGGAAGCCATTTTCTGTAAGGAAAGTGTTTTATAGTTGTAATTTCTTATCAGTAAGGGTCACACTGTAGTCACTTCCTGTCTGAGTCAGGACTGAGTCAGCCATTTACATACCTGATATTTAACTCTTTCAGGCAGAGAAAGAAAAAAAAAGGAACACAGCCTAGTTATTTGTGTGCCTGGCACAGCACATACACATGTCTATCTCATCATGTCACATGTCACCTCGGGTATCCTTTAAGTCATGTAACAAAGTGAGGGCTTGTTGGTTGTCCTCAATGCACTTCACACATTACCATTTTGGAATATGTGGATGTGGAACTACAGATCCTAGCATATTTTCCATATTGCGTTCACTATGTTCATTCATGGCTATAGTGGAATCTATTGTTGCACATGATAGAGAGAGGCAGAGCAAGCTTCATTTGACCCTTCTCTGCTGAATTAAAACATGCTTTAGGGCCCATTCACACTACAGCGATTAGCAGGCGTTTACTGCTAATTGCCGAAGTGCTAGCGCTTCTTAAAGCGCTAGAGCAATTGTAACTATATAGCAGTGATTTTACTACCATGATTGCTGCCGATCACGGGCGTTCCACGATTAGCGGCAATCGCAAACGCGTTGCATGCAGCATTTTCCTGGGATTCTCGAGCGATCGCGGTACAGTGCTTAACAAAGCACTAATTGCGATTGTCGGGAATCACGAGGGTGTCCAGTAATTTTACTGCGCTGATCGCAGTAAGATCACCTGCTCAAAACCATTTTGCTACTTGTGAATGGGCCCCCAGTGCGCATATTCCTCCTCTAGTCCAGCAGCTTTGTGCATCTGCTCAGCAGGACTTGGATGGCCACTTTTATACAATCACCTTGAAGATGGGACACCCCAGGAGGCAGGCACTCTCAGCCACTATGCTAAAATCCACCTACTTCTCCTTCACCTCACTGCCTCCACACTGTCATCCCTGGACTTTCGCCTACCTTAGCAGGAGGGTCCAGCACACTCAGCAGGCAATTCCAGGAGTTATCCAGGGGGAAAAAAAACTTGACAGGAGGAGTCTGGAAGTCAGTGCCTGCTAAACTTTGTCTGATTGGGAAAAAATTCCTTCTTTCTCACTCAATACTCTACAGCCCTGCTACTTCTCCTGCTGCTGCTGCAACAACTGCCTGAAAGAAGCCTTGACACAGTACACCTTTTTTTTTAAAAAAAGGGGGATTTTGCATTCTAAAGGTGGAAGGCTGGGACACATCTGAAGCCTGGTGAAGACAACACCAATAAGAAAAGTTCTGGCAATATTTCCTCTCATTAAGGAAACAAAAAGACCAACAAGAGAGAAAAGTTATCTGACAAAGCCTAAAGAGTTTTATGCCAGGTGTATGGGAGATAGGCTATTTAACTACTGCACTGAACTTGTAAAGGTAATGGCAACATCTTTCTCTTTATATACATTTGCTTTTTGCTGTGTTAATACTAAAATAAACCTAAAATTAAACACAAAAGGTAAGGGGTAATCCTCAAATAATACTAGGTTATTCATTTTATAGCCCTATATTATTGTTACTAGTATAGGTAATATTACTGTTATATACACAGTTTCTGCTGTATACAGTATTCCATGCATTCTAATGAATAGCTATGTAGTAATATACTGATGCTTGGGGATGTATCAAGTCATTATAGTAATGTCTGTTAGTGCAAGGATGCGAATGAATGAAATTCATTCATAGCTGTGGATGACTCATATGCTGCTGCCGGCTTAACTAGCAGTTTTATGTGATTCCAGAGTTGTGAATGGTAATGGGGTAGAGTGCAGTATAATGATTCAAGGATGAGCAACTGGTCAGTTGTGGAAACTGTTCAGCCTGCTGGAAATTTTTCATCATTCACGTAAAAATCAAAAGGGACATTTTTTTTGTTCTGGGCAGGATTTGTGCCTGTTGGTTGCTTTGGGAAGGAGGTGAGGGCATAGCTGACATACTTTCGCCTGCTAGTAATGAATGAATGAGGATTGTGGGAGAGATTTCTCTATCTTGTTGCATGCTGCTCGTCGCTATACCTGAGAGGTATGCGATTTCCAGGGTGATATCACATGAGAGGCTTAGGGCTGGTTCAGACGAGCGGCTGGTGGGGATGGCTTGTGGCGGCTCATTTGACCAATGCTAAATACTCTTCTGCTTCTAAGCAGAAGTGTTTCGCAATGGTTACAGATGTTTCGTCGTTGCATCGCGTCTTGAGATCCTCCTGGAAACACAGAACTACATGAACACAGCGCCGTTGGCCGCTACACATAGCTTCCAAGACGTGATGACGGGCTCTACCTCGACATTTACATGAGCAACGCCAACTGACAATGTTGGCGTTTAAAAACCGATTCTACTCATTTGAATAGAATGAGTAGATCCCTTTCAGACACCGCTTTGGGCGCCTACTGAAAACGCCATGTTTACTGCCCGTGTGAACCAGCCCTTAGTTACTGGTACAGGTTACAGCTACTAACATAAACCAGTGCTAAAAATGTGACACATTATTTACAGCCACTAGTTGTTGCTGCTCCACTGTGTCATAGTTGTTAGTGACTGTATTGGATACAGTTTGTAGCAACTGCTTAGCATCTCTGTAGATGGGACTAGCAGCATCAATTCAAAGTCTTGGTGTCAAAGTTCTCACTACACCCTGAGATGTTCATGTGTAATCCCCTCGCTCTCCCTTCCACCAGTATAAGGGTCACATTTATCAAGATCAGCGCACAGAAAACTGTGGAGCAGTTGCCCAGGGCAACCAATCAGGTCCCAACTGTTGGAGCAAACAAAAGGATTTTAAGTGGTTGCTCTGGGTAGCGGCCTAAACTTTTCCAGTTCCTTAAGGTGGCCAATAACAGTCCAATTTCTAGGGAAAAATCATTCAAGCAATCAGAAATTCTGATCCGATGGGTTGTAAATAATCTCCGTTGATGGGCACAACGATTACGAACGATTATAAAAATAGTCGCCGAAGTGGATTTTTGTCAAGCCAAAATTTGGATTTTCTTGTTGGTTGTGATAGATAGGAAGCAAAAATTGGTTTGTTTGTGGTACACTGAACGATTTCACTTTCAATCAGAATTATCTGATCACTCAAACAATTTTTCACTAGAAATTTTGTTTGTTAGTGGCCACCTTCAGTCTTGTTAAATTTGCTCTTACTGACCATTTATATTTTTACACCTGCTTCACTGAAGGTGCCTATTGATGATACAGTCTTGATTGTACAATCTTACGAAATCTATGTAATACACTTCCTAAAGCATCAGTTCAAAGTAGATTCACTCAGTTTACTCTTCTATTACTTAGATTTGTACACTCAAGATTGTATCATCGATTGGCACCTTTAGAGTTACTGACAGAAATCCATTGTAGATGTTAGCAAGAATGATTCAGTGAATTGCGAGCTCACGGGTAGCAGATCAGTTTTAACATTAATTGCAGCTTTTTTTTTAGCTGGACCAGTGTCAGATTCTGTCACAAATGAGCTTGATAACTTTACCCCTGTGAGCACAGTATACACCATGCAACATACACACATCCAATTTTGATTGGCCGATCACTGACCAATTTTACTACCTACATGTAGTAGGAGGGCCAATAGAGTTTCAATACAATGAAGAGATTGTGTAGGTAAGATCTCATAGTACACGGAGGTGGTGAAATTGGAAAATCATTGGGCATTTAAAATTGGATGTATGTACTTGGCTTAAGCTTTCGATAGCTGAATAGTATAAGTAGCATGCATGGCATCTAGAACAGGGTAAGGCCTCTTGCACACTTCATGCGATTCCGATTTTTTATACGATCTGATTTTTGATTCCGGTTAAAAAAGTACTGCATGCTCCTAAATTTTTTAATTGGAATAAAAAATCGGATCGTATAAAAAAATCGGAATCGAATTTAGTGTACAAGAGGTCTAAAGCTGTAAGTATAGCTCCGTACACACATCCAATTTTAATCTGCAAATGACTGGCCAATTTTCCCACTTCAATGTACGAGGAGAACCAACAGATTTTGAATACTATGAACAGACTGTGTAGCTAAGCTCTCATACTACATGGGAGAGGAAAAGTTGGCCAGTCACCTGATGATAAAAATTGGATGTGTGTACAGACCTTTAGTGTGTGTATCACACTTTGGGTTTAAACGTAAAAAAAGAGTTATCTGTGCAGTAACACAAGGCAAGTGCAAACCAACATCACAGAATAACTGCCACAGAGTGGCGCCAGTCTATACATCCCCGCAGTCAAGTAACAAATGCGCCTACTGTATCTTGCGGTCCATGTAAGCTCCACTGTATCTTCTGATTTAGGATGTGCTAAAGACTTTCACAGCCAAAACCTACAAGTAGTGCTGCTGGTCTCCATCTGTCTGTAGGGCCATTTGTTAATGACAACTCCTCATGGTCCCATCTATTGCCTCCTGTGTCAGTACATTAAAGGCCTCTTCAAGCTTTCTTTCATTTTAGGGTAACACACATATCTATTACACATCGGAGTTCTCTCCTTTTATTATTGCAGTAGTGATGTCGGCTTGACAATAATGAAATATAAGATACAACGTACTTCTATGGAACAACCCATTTCTGTGTATAATCAGATAGATGTGAAGCTGTTTAATACCCATTATGACAAAGTGAAGTGTAAACCCATATGGCTGTATTATTATAATGCAGTGTTCATGGTGACAGTTGTGGTTAGTTGTTGATAGATAACAGACTTGTTTCTGCAAGTTTATAAACATAAAGATGTATGATTGCCCATATGATACAGGGTACACGATAGGGTAACCCATAGCAGCGATTAGCAAGCATCTATCATTGTTTGGACAGTTCTTTGAAATCTGATTGGCTGTTATGAACTTTGCAACTCTGTGACCATCTTTTTTTTTTTTACTCTGTAAACTTTAATGAACATGATATATCACAATCTTATGATAGTCGAATGTCCTTATTTAGGATGCACCTATGTTTTGTTGCCATGGTTACTCTACTGGGGCAGTTTAATCAAGACAGAGAAATCTGGAGCGAAACTGGAATAGCTACAACCAATCGGGTTTCAGCTTTAAAGGTATATACACACATTAGATAAGAGGCTGAAATGGCTGATAATGACCACTTTGGCCAACGATGGTTTATCTTTCTAATGTGTGTACAGCATACGGCCAGGCATCACTTAAGGATCCAAAATGGTGGATCCTTACCGACCCACAACGCCTGAGTATGCTCAATTGTAGTGTTATTTTTGCTCTCCCCGCCCACTCCATTATAGGCCGATCGACGTCCCGCCATCCTCCTCCGTAGCTACCAAATGCATCGCTAGCCTGAAGGCTAGCGATGTGGCTGGCTGTGCAGCATCAGACCCCGGGTATTGGTATCTTATTTAAGATGAAACAAGAATTCTAGCATCCACATTCACTCCTGTTATCTCTGCACTGATCTTGATAAATTGCTTTCAGACCTAGAACCCACTAGCAGTATGTTACTAAGCCTTTACTAAGCGCTTGTAATTTAAAAAGCTCTTGCTATTGCTAATGTAATCCCCCATAGCATTGCATTAGCAAGAGCTTTTCAAATCACTAGTGCTTAGAAAAGGCTGCTAGTGGGTTTGAGCACTCACAAGTGATTCCAATCACTATTTCAAATCTTTATGAACAGCAAAGTTGAAATAATAGGAGCTCTGTCAAAAATTCATTATAATAAGAATATAACAATAATTACAATATAAGATCTGTAATGTTTTTCAATCTTTTTTTTTATTAGAACCTAGATACTGTATATACATACAACTATTACCTATGTACATTTTCTTATAGATCAGGGAAGCTTAATTTTTTGCTAGCTACTTCTAGTCATATTTGAGGGTGTGGAATGGAAAAGTAAGGATGGAACTACTGGCTGTATTGAAAGTAAAGTAAATCTTTAATGAAGGTGGGGGAGAGGGGGAGGCAGAAGAAAGCTGCTAACATACTTAGTACAGGGCTGTCTGTCCAAATTTCCACTTTCTGCCCTTCAAGCACTATATTAAGGTTTCCTGTAACTGCAGGAATCCAGCGCAGGATGAATAAGCTGAGCAGTGACTGGCCAAAGCGGGCATTTAGTGTGGAAAACCAGGGAGTGAGGTTATATTTAAAGATGATATGGAAATAGGCTAGGGAAAGAAAATAAATATTGAGGAATTACTGTACTGTGCAACGTATGCACAGAATAAACATTTGCCATGAAATTGGTGAGCACACATTGGTATGGATTGTGTATAATGAAATGCATGGTCCTCTTACTAAGAAAGAACACAGTATATTTATATTTATTCTCCTATGGGGCAACTATCAAGAACCTCTCCACTGACTAAAATACCATTACAGGGATCGTGTCCGGATGCTAGCTTGCTTTTGTGCAAGTTCCAGGGCTCCCATCCTTGTTGTTTTGTTAAAGGACCACTACCACACAAAAAATAAAATACATGTATATGCACACATATAAAATGTACATTTGTCCTGATTCTGAAGCAAATGTACACAAAAAATACAATTTTCCTATGTAGCTGTTACTTACAGTAGGTAGCAAGATGATGACAGATCTGAGGGGTTTTGGAATAGTCCATCTCCTCATGAGGTTTTTTATTTGGTTTTCTTTATTTTCAAAAGCACTTACTGAATGGTAGTTGGTCATTCCAACTGCCAAGATAGTGTGTAAGCCAGTATTTTGTGTAGATCATTTCCAGGAAGTGCTTTTGTAAAGGATAAAAACAAATACTAGCAATCCCCCATGAGGAGATGGACTAGTCCAAAACCTGTCAGATCTATAAGAATTATATCACCTACTGTAAGTGACAGCGAGATAAGAAAACAGTAATTTACAGTTCATTTTACCCTGGGACATCTTAGTTGACTGTGGACACATGTATTTTAAATGTTACACACAGTAAAAAGTCTGAGGTTCAGCTGTCCTCCAAGTCATATACTGTATATGCAGGGGTCTTTTCCTGCCAGTTTGTCTGATTTCAGATTATTACTAAAATCAAATTGAACTGTTTGCACAGAGAAAGTACAACTTTCAGCTGGATGGATAAGTAGTTGTAGTAGTTGTCACATTATCCTTGGGACCATTGTCACAGCAATCATTCCACATTGCCCAATGGTAGAAAGACACTACAATCAGCATCAGGAAGGCAGCAACATTTCCTAAACAAGGCTCAAACATGGGAAAATGTCAGCACAGCTTGAGTGATACTTCCTGCCCCTCCTACAAATCCTTAAGTCCTCCCACTTACAATATAGGGTTAAACTGAGCGGCTGCTTGGCGTTCACAAATGCAGAACAACTACTGTTTTTTTATCACTATTTGTAGGGTGGGTTAAAGGAAGGGGGGGGGGAGGAGTAAACATCAGGGTCTAGCATCCGTGACTTTAGGTAGCTTAGCCAACTGTCATTTAGCAGCAAGATTTTCAGCAGACGCAGATTTTATATAATAATAATTTACATAATGATGCCAAATGATCACTAGATTAATTCAGTAGATTAATTCATTCTTTATTTGTTGTAAATGTCATATTATTATGTACAGGTTTCCCTAGATATTAACCTCTACCTGTTATTTTTGAAACCCCCTTTTTTAATGCAGTAAAGTGCCAGGTCAAAGTCTTAAAATACATTTTCTTCCCCATCACTTTAGAGGTTCCCAATGTTAAAACTTTGAGCTCACTATTGCCATCTGCAGGCCATTTTCTGAATAGAAATTTTCCAAACTATTATACTGTAAATTTTCAATACACAGTACATTTGTTCATATTACAATTAATTAACAAACAGATGTGTTACAGTTCGGTGATGATATATGCCTTTTTAATCTAAAGGGTATTTTTTCAATCTAAAACTATTAAATGAGATGTAACAGACCTCTATGATGACTACCATAACATAAATAAGGAGACAATGTATGGTAGTAAGGAATTGCTAGCTTACACTGTAACCTGGAGACAACATCAGGACCACAGCCAAAGCTTCATTTACCAAAACTAGGACAGACTGTATTGATAAATGATATTAGTTCTCACAAAGTTAAAGGAACATGCAGAAGGAAATTCACAATAAATCCAGGTACAGGGGTAATTATTCACACCTGCTGAAATCTGGACTAAAACCATCCACAGCATGTGTGAAGGTAGTGGAGAAATCCTCACATCTTGAGAAAGAGATCTGAAATGGACTTGTGCTTTTGCATTTTTACATTTTTTTTAAATCACTAAAGCCATTTATCATATCATGTTATTTGGCCGTACTCAGAGCTAGGACAAGGTCCTCCAGCACCCAAGGCTGAGACAACAAAGTGCGACCCTCCATCCCTCGCACCCCAGCCGTCACACACTGGTTGCTATTAGACTAAGAGGCCCCTCAACTCCCCCAACACCTTAATCTCTAGTTCTCTGGCTTGTAGTCACTGCCATGTATTCCCTTTTGTTATTTCTCTCTGCTTCAAACACAATAGGGGACTGATAGCTGAGTGAGTTGTGCGCCCCCTCCTACACTGCACACTGAGACTGGAGCCTCTCTCGCCTCTGCCTCGGCCCAGCCCTGGCCATACTGGAGTTATATTTGAATTTACTTAATAATACTTGGAACTTCATCTTTGGAGGTGGTGCTTCTAAACTGGCTGTTTTTATTAACTTTCAATAAAATAAACATTTGCTTAATATGCCTATCCATAATATTCACTTTAATTCACTAACCATCAGCAACCCTGTCCATGGTCTGATATGACCCAGGTGAGGAATGGAAACCTTTGCCGATGGTCGACTGATCATTTGGAATTATTCAGAATTGTTCTGCTTCTGCAGGATCATTACTGTTCCCTAGTGATCTTCGCAGATTTCCAGCCTAGAGGCGACAGAAGGCCCATACCCACTTAGTAATTTTTGCAAATGATTTTTCACGACAAAATGATTTTTTGCATGATACCATGCATCATCGTTTAATCAAAATCTGATAAACGATGTTTAACGATGCACGCCACCCGTGGCTATCGTTCATTTTTGAAGGACCAACATGTCCGATTAAGTTGTTAAGGATCGTTTTACCGCAATTGTGCAAGTGATTATTTACACAATCATTCACTTCCGACTCCACAAGCAATGCTTGCAGATCCGGCCAGGTGGATCAGGGAAATGATTGTTTGTCAGCAGAGATCCCCGATCCATCTTGCTGCATCTGCTGGTGAGTACGGAGCTTTAGTGTGTCAAGGCAATTGTTTCTTCTTCCATTTCACTATTGCAGAGATGGCCAAATGAATTCTGGCTGGAAGCCCTAAGCTTACATTGGAAAAAATAACAAAAAGGTTTTTTGGCTCTGCGTCAATCATAACATGCAGTGTCCTGTATCACTTGTCCATCCCATCCACTGCGAACAAAGCAGCTGTTCAAAGCCTTACTGATGATGACTGGATTATGTAAAGTCGAGTCTTCTGTCCTAAGATGCTACCATCGCCAATCTAGCCTATCATTTTCAAAATGTCACCTGAGGTGTTACATTAGTTAAGCATTAAAAGGCACCAATAATGCTTTCATTTAAATTTAGCTCTTCCCATTCCCTTCAATTACGTTTTGCAATGTTAGGGAATTTTTTTTACATTTGGTTACCACAAGATGACGCCAGGCCCACTCCCTAGTCCACCTCCCCGTCCTCCTCCTCCTTATTAAACAAACCAGTCTCTGTGTCTCCGATGTCCAGCTTCTCACCAGCAACAAAAGCTGTGTTCTTCTAGCCTCTTGGACCACATAGTGTGCCAGCACTCTGCTACTGAGGGCCCATACAAGCCAAGAAAAGTAAAGCTTGTTTAAATGTGAGAAAGGGCGAGAAACGGAGAGAGGGAGACGAGAGAGAGAGACAGGGACAGAGAAAATCGCAGGCAGAAATGTAACCGTTAGAAAATGAGGGTGGGGGGATAGGTCCTCTGGAGCAACGGAAACCTTAAAAGTTTACTTTTGAGTAATCACTGACTGCTTGTGAGAGGCAGAACAGCCCATCTGTGTGTGAATGGGACACAGAGTTATAAGTCCAGCTCTTTGCTCAGTCACTTTCAATAGGCCTTCAGTGCTACCTGGAAGACTTTTTTCTTTCCACCTTATGAATGCATTTATTTCATGATCATCACACATGTCACATACACATCAATTTTAAATGATGCAGGTATTTATAAGGCCTGGATTCCAATGAAAATAAACTGAAAAATGCACTCACAAAAGACCATTTAAAAAAAAATAACCCAAAAATGATAAAAAATGGCAAAATACTGGCTTAACCACTTGAGTCGTATTATACAGGACGCTGACACGTTTCTAACAGTTGGATGAGTTTTGGGAACACAGCTGACAATAAATGATGTACTGTAGATAACGGTGGATAAACTACATGTACAAGAGTTAAGGTGGCCACTAACGATGCAATTTTCTGAACGAATGTTTATGAATGATTCTTCGTATCAACGAACGGAAATGATCGTTTGGAATCACTATTGGACAGAAATCTCCTACCCAATCCAATCAGATTAATGAAATCGATCCAATTTTTGGATCAATTGAATTATTTTGATCATATTGGTTAGGAGATTTTTGTCCATTAGTGGTCCCAAATGATAATTTCCGATTGTTCATACAAGGAATCATTCGTAAACGATAATTCAGCAAATTGTTTTGTTAGCAGCCACCTTTAGGCCTCTTGCACACTGCACGCGATTCCGATTCAGATTCCGCTTTTTAATCAGTTTTTACATCCGATTCAGATTCTGATTTGCAGTTTGCTCCCTGCACACTGCAAATCAGAATCTGAATCTGATGTAAAAACAGATTAAAAAGTGGAATCTGAATCGGAATCGCGTGCAGTGTGCAAGAGGCCTTAGGCCTCTTTTAAGGCGCCACTAATGATCCAATATTTTTCATCCAATCTTACCATTTATATGTAATATAAGGAACTGCCTAAATTATCCATTCAATATATCCACTCAATTTACCCTTATACTACATAAATATGGTCAAATTGTATGAAAAAAAAAATGGATCATTAGTGGCCAACATTAGACAGGAGGCTGAACTATGCACTTGTCTGCCGCCCACAAACGGCATTTGGGTACAATTAAAATGCAGCCCAGTAGCAGCGTTTGTAGCACCACATGTGTCGGTGCTTGACACTTGGTGGTGTTATCCAGCGGCAGACAACTGTGACATGTGGCGCCTGAGCACAGCTGCAGCAGTGCTCAGATGTTACTCCATGGGAGGGCCACCACTAGTACCAAGCGCTAACAAGCATCAGCTGGTGCACGAGAGCAGCTGACAGGCGGTGAATCATCAGCGGCCCGTATGAAACAGCCTTTAATGAATGCTGCCAAATTTACAGTGAGTAGCACCTGATTAATGTATACACACAGTACAATCCTGAGCAATACAAACTGATTATATCCTAAAAGAAATAAAAACAGTGATTACTGCTGTCAATACTGCATGGCAAAATGAGCAGTAGGTCCAGCACTTCCAAATAATTAGGATAGGGAAGTAATATGCAAACATCTTCTTCATCCCTCTTACTTCATCTTCCAAGCTTCTATATCGGCCATTAGCAGGAATCATCAGTGAGATACTAATCATTTTGATGTGGGGACAAAGTTGATGCAAGTTGTATGCAGCTTGGAATTGGGCCAGTAAAAAGTGTCAGTGAGTGTTTTGGATAGGCCTAAATGCTGCATTAAAGTGGAACTATATTCCCAAAACTAAAATTTCAGTAGCTACTCTTAATTACATAAAAGAACATTTGAAAGTATTCCCAAGCTTTCCGTGTGTGTAAAAAAAATGTAATTTTTATTGCAGAGAGCAGTACATGCTTGCTTATCTCTGGCCAATTGGCAAATGTAAAGGAATTGGCAGGTCTCAACCTGAATTTTGGCAACTATAGCCCAATTTATTGTATCACAGTCACTGTAAAGAATGTACAACGTTTCAGCACACAGGCCTTTGACAAAGCACTGTGTGCCGCATTGTTGTGCATGCTTTACTGTGGCTATAATACAATAAATTGGGCTATAATTGCAAAAATCCAAGTCAAGACCTGTCAATTCCTTTTTTGGTCAATTCTTTCCCAATTGTGTATTTTGGCACTGTTTAGGTCCATGTGCAGGCTGGTTGACTCCCTGGTGTTTTTTGCGATTAGACGATCTTGGTTTGATTAATCGCCAAATGTATCATTTCCGGTGTGGTGTCAGTATGCCCTAAATTGTTGGTATCCCCATAACGTTATGATGTAACTATACCCGTCATCAAGATAGCATTGGGTTACTCATGGGCATGCACAATTGAACTTTCAGTCTCAGAAATATCTGATTAACAGCTGGTTTCTGTGATGTCCTGCCCTAAAGCAATGCCAGAGGCTGCATAAAGGACTGCACTATTTTCCATTGGGAGTGCTGCTTACTCTGTACACTCAACATTGGTTGCCATGAAAATGGACTGCACCACTACTTTAGTACTGCAGCGAGCACTAGCCGAGAGTAGCCAAGGGACAGTAGGAGGTGATACACTACTCAGCTATTGCTTGCTGCAATACTAAAGTAACAGTGCACTCCATTTTCATGGCAACAAATGTTGAGTGTACAAAGTAATGAGCACTCCAACAGAGAATGGTACAGTCCTTTATGCAACTTCCTGCATTGCTTCCTGACAGGGCAGCACAATATTATGGGGCAGTTGCGCATGTCTCTGAAACCAGCTGTTAATCATGTGTTTCTGAGACTGAAAGGTCTGTTGTGCATGAACAAGGCAGCTCTAGCGTAGTGACGGGATGTAGTTACGTCACGATGTTAAAGGGACACCAACAATAAAGGGCATCACACCTGCAAGAGTATCTCTGCCTCTGCCTCTTTCTTTGTTTCCTAATATCCGCTGTCACTTCTTTTTTTTTTAAGCCAATGAAAAGCTGTAACACATCTTATTTCCCTTGTAGTATTCTACAGAGAGTATACACTTCACTAATGAACCTAGATCATCTCTTAGGCCCCATTTAAACTTAATCAGTTGCTCTCATTTATAACTGAAAGGACAACTGATTTTCAAAGTAATGCCCATGTTTCCCAATGGCTTAGTTCACACTATACGTGCTATACGTGCAATCTTATTGGCTGCATTATGCATTAACCTATTTTGCAAGTCAAACAATAATATGTACCAGGAAATGTCATCGGGCAGGGATAAGGATTGATCTTTCGGGACACAGTTTGGGGGCCGATGTTGTATAGACGTGTCACTAGCCTGGTTTGTTGCTATGGAGGAGGCCAATAGAGCGGTACATGAGGGAGCGGTTAGTACAAGGGCCAGTGGTTCCCTCGGCCAGTGTTCCGTCAAGTCAGTCCATGGGCGTGCCAAGGGGTGCTGCTGTATATACCCTAGATTCTTGGCAGAGGTGGCTTGCACCAGCCGCCTCAGCCGAGAAATGTCTGGTATATGAGTGAAGCTCTGGCTGGAACGTTTTCTGCCGGCAACCTCAGTGATCTTGAAAGGCATGCAAATATATTGATAATGTATTTGATATGTGAGAATGGGTATAAAGTGCCTATGGCCCAGTCCATGGAACTTTACTCTAGAGTTTTTAAATCTTATACTTTTCTCACTTTATAGTGTGGGGTGTTTTTTTTTCTAGCTTCTAGCAAATAAAAATGCACTAGAAACAATAAAAAACTGTGAAAAGCTAGCTAACCGGACAGATGAGGCCTTCTACTCCATTCATCCCCTGAGTAGGTCTGAGCCATAAGGGATGAGAATACGGCAGTAATTTGTGTCTTTTTATGCTCTGCAGCTTCTTACAAGTCACTAATGAGAAAGATTGTTCATATATCCAGAGTAACTTGGAGCTAAATGACACAGGTTCTGTGCCTGAGCAAAACAAATCTACAGTCACTGAAATATGTCGGCTGTCACTTTATTCCAGCTTTCCTCTCTGTCATACCAATCTTTCATTTTTATTAATGCCAGATATACACTTTCAATAAGCATGTAGCTGATGATAATGTGAGTTGTTTGTAGCATGGAATTAAATGTACATACATGCCAAAATTATTAACATCTCATTGACCATCTGCTTCATCAGAGACAACAAATTACGCAATTATAGTATGTAATTTATTGTCTCTGACGAAGCAGAGTTTCCCTGTGAAACGGCTGTTAGTGGTGTTTGCATCAGCAGGTGAACACCTGGCGTGTTCGACCGACCCCCTATACATTATAATGGGGTCAGAAATTGACCTCTCACCACAGAGTAAGCAGACACTTGGCAGCCAATCAGCTATCTCTCCCATCTGGGCTGCCCCCCCCCCCCAACCTCCAGAACTCCACCACAGCAGCCATTTTGCCGTCTGTGTTTAGCTTCTGTGCTAGGCAGATCAGGGAGAGTGTGCTGCTGACAGAGGGCTGGTGCACACCGAGCGGCTTTTTCAGCGTTTCTGCAGCCGCGTGCGGCTGCGGATACGCTTGGTCAATGTATCTCGATGGGGTGGTTCACACCAGAGCGGGAGGCGTTTTGCTGAAACGCATACTCCCGGGGTGAGGCATTTTTTGGATTGCGGATGCGTTTCTGCCTCAATGTTAAGTATAGGAAAAACGCAAACCGCTCTGAAAAACGCCTGTTCAGAGCGGTTTTGCCGGTGTTTTTGTTGCAGAAGCTGTTCAGTAACAGCTTTACTGTAACAATATATGACATCTACTACACCAAAACCTCTACACAAAACCACAAAACGCTAGCTGAAACGCTACAGAAAAATAAGAAAAAGCGTTTCAAAATCTGCTAGCATTTTGCGGATCTGCTAGCGGTTTTTGGTGTGCACCAGGCCAGAGAGAGCATTAGGTAGGCCTGTGTTATGTGTCATCAGTGTAGATTCTTGATACCACATTGTCCTGAACAGCTAAGTCCTTCTTAGGGCTGGTACATTGTTTTTCTTGCTATTGTATTGCTGTTCTGTGTTCAGTGCACAAATTAGCTGTTAGAGACAGGTCTGTTGGTCCTAGTAGTGCACTGACCATAACCCAATAATCCTTCACCACCACTACTGGCAAATAGTATCCACTACTGCTCCCTTTATAAATCCTCAGTACAGAATCAGTGTTTTTTTGTCACTTAACTGTCAATGAACTACCTCAAGCCTGACCATAGAGGCTGGAAAACTGTGATCGCCTGCACTCCCATAAACGTGCGCACAAGCACGGCGGCCACTACACACCACTACACAAAGATTGTGACCGAAAGGACTAACATTTATGTCCTGGAGGTGTCAACTAGCAAAAACAATGATTTGCTCACCTGACGTTATCACTAAAGCTCTTTGTAGTTGTTTGCAGCGTTTCGTCTGTCAGTGTGAACAAGGCCTAATCCTTACACTACTTTATTGCCGTGTACTGATTATGTGCAAGTTGCCCCAGAACTTGCATATCTTAGATGTGTCCATATTCAAAGGGATGATTTGGCAATCCTTATGAAAAGGGGAAGGGCAAGATGAGTAAGAGGTGTCACACTGAGTAATAAGCCAAAGATTTCCTGACTGAATGCACTCCTGAAGTGGAGGGGACACTTGTACACACAGGTAACTGTCATCTAAATTAACATATCGGGGGCGAAAGTCTACTGTATGTATGTAGTTACAGTGGAAGTGGACCAAGGATATAAAATAATGAATTAAGGGGGCAGCCTATGTTACTATGGGAGACAGTAAACCTGTATTCATCCATTTTATTTTGAATGTTTGGTTAGAATATTTGGTGGATTCATACTTGTCTTTGTGGAAAACAAAAGCGTATTCCCGCGTGCGATTTCACACATTTTTGTAAGTTTCATCTGCATGTAAATGCATGCTTTTTTCCAAAGCAGCTTATGATTGTAAATGAGAAAACACACATAGGGCTTGATTCACAAAAGAGTGCTAACTGATAGCACGTCCGTTTTCGCACAAATTTTCACATTGCGTGCGTTTGCGACTTTTTGCGCGAAACAATAACGTTTTTGTGCACAAACGCAAATCGTTTTTGCTCGCAAATTTGCGTTTCCACGTGAAAACTTTACCATTTCGCACGAAAATTCGCAATTGCGCGAACCGCCATGCTATCAGTTAGCTGTAAGCCTTTTTTCCCAGATGCAAAATTTGCATGTAAGTGAGAACAATCCCGTTGACTTACAGTTGTAATGATAATTGGCACGTGGGGAAATGCATGCTATTTTATCAAGTGTGAACCCTGCCTTCCTGGGTCATATACCTCCAATACATATCAGTTACCAGTTATTGCTGGTTAGCTAAAGGATTTCTAGCTTTTTTTTTCCTTTAATGATGAGTTGTTCTTACCAATTTGTACAAATTAATATTAATAACACGATTATCTAATTGATAGTAAAAACAAAGGAATGCATTTGCATCCTGTGCGCACAGTCGGAAATTACAATTCCCTTTATTTAGTTCTTTCTTTCTCACGTAATGAGATTAATCGTGCGTGTGTATGCACCTTTATCTGCAACAAGAAGAATAGGTCTTCTGAAAGGAGCTTAGTCTAAAGATGCATACAAAAATGGAATAAATACCATAAAGTGGAGAGAAGATGCTCCACTAAATGAACCAAAGAGCAAAAATGTGGTGCAAAAGTTTTATAAAAGTGATAAACAGAAACCCCATTGATTTGTACTGAGCTGACCAAAAGGTGGAAATAAATGCAAAAAGTTGAGAGGAAGTATCTTAGATATGTTCTCCTGTTTTTCATACTTTACTCTGGAGCCCTGCACTAAAGAAAATCCATGACATCCTAATGGTGGCCATACATGGTACAATTTTTTTCATCCAATCTTACCATTTCTATGTAATATAAGGGAACTGCCTAAATTAGCCTTTCAATATATTCATTTAATTTACCCTTATACTACATAGAAATTGTAAGATTGGATGAAAACATTGTACCATGTATGGCCACCATAACTTTCAGAGTTTATTGCAGATTGCATTCATCTCGGAAATGAAACAATCATTACCAGCAGCCACTGTAGTTGTTTGGCTTCTTTCCAAGTTACATGGAATTTGCAACAAATTTGCAAGGAACTTGAAAATGCCCTTGATGGTTAATATTCTACAATATCAAGTGTGCAAAAACAACAACAAAAACAGTTGGCTACTTGTCTTTTTTCTTGCTGAACAGGTATTTTTGTTCTCAAATTGGGGAATGAAGAATAAAACATAATGTAAAAACAAACATTTTTGGAACTAAATATGCTGAATACAAATCTGTGATTTTTATATACAAGTTGATTTTCTGGAGCCATCTAAGTTGTGATGCCCTAAAAAAAAAATCATATAAACAGTGTTGTGGGAAAATTCAGGCATGGGCCCATGTGCAATTAACCTTTTCTCCTAGGAGATCATTTTTCATCTTCTCTTCAAAATACATTTTCAGCACTTTGTAAATGAAAAAGTATTTTAAAAAGTCTGAAAAGAACTCTCAAAATTATTTTGAGCATTTTCTTGCTTGCTTGTGGTTTAAAAGGCAGTATGTTGACAAGGTGTGAAAATAACACTTAGGAGAAAACTTAGGAGAAAAAATTGACTGTATAAGGGAAATGGTGTGTTGGTTGAAGGTGTAGCATCTCTCCCAAGCTTTATTAGGTTGCATTGGTGCTCATGTGGATGGCCTTTTAACAGATTCAACATAGATGGATTTACTTCCTAAACGTAATCTCACAAATTCTCTGAACTTCTCTGTGGTTGGTTGTTACTAGCTATTTTATTATAGGCATTAAGAAGCAGTATTATACAGTTGCGATCAGCATTCCATTTGTTTCATTATTGAAATAAATACGTACATTATACAACAAAATGTTTTTTTGGGGTTTTTTTTTTAATATACTATTTTTTATAGGAATTTTGTGTGTGTGTGTGTGTGTGGGGGGGGGGGGGGTTGTGTAATACATTATTCAATTTGATGGAATAGTCAAATGAATATTCTCTATCAATGGATTTTGATTTTTCTTATAGAACTAAACATCTGGTCAGACATTTTCATTGAATATTATTAAGTTGAATTGTGTGAGATACGTCAGTGACCTTTGACTAACATAAAAAAAAACAATATACCAAATGATCAAATGTTTGCCCATTTGATAATTTTTCTTTTAATTTGGTTAAACACATATATTAAAAAAATTAATACGGTAATCTAAAATGTAATCTTTTCACCAAATTCAGAAATCTAAAAGCTACAGTTGTGTCCTTTAGAAATACAGTAACATAGACTTAGATGTTACTTGAGCATTGATGAAAGTTCAAACATGTTCTCTTTCAACAGCCAAGCACACATGTTTATGCAATGTGAAGGCAATGGCAAGCACTCCAGTACTGGTAGCATCATGCCGGGAACAAATGGGGGAGAGACTGGCAGTTTCATCCCTCCCACTGAGATCAGTTATTCCAAGAGTATCTTCTTCTAACTCCATCCCAATTTTGGATAGCGTGGGGAAGAGATACATTTGTCAGTTTAATACTGCTATTGTTGTCCTTGTTGGAGAGATTTATGGAAAGTTCACCCTGAATGTATTGTGATGTAGCATATTGCAATGGAGTTAAAAAAAACGGTTCCTCCACCAAATGAGGAGACTTTGAAATAACACGTGTTACAACGCGCTTAAGCTGTTATTTAACTTATTTTTTTTCTCCTGAGTTTTCTCCTAAGTGATATTTTCACATCTTATGAATAAAATGCCGTCTAACCCACCAGCAAGCAAGACCTTTTCACCTCCTTTTTAGCACTTTTTCCATTTCAAAGTGCTGAAAGTTTTCTTAAATAGAAGTTGAAAAATTATCTCCTAGGAGAAAACTCAGAAGAAATTTCATATGGGCCCTTATCTGTTTATCTCATGAGTTATATCTCCTTATTTGTTTATCTCATGCATTAGCTCTTCTTAGGCTGGTTTCACAGTGGGACGTTACAGGCGCACGTTAGAGCAGCCTGTAACGCAGCCCACCGCACAGTAATGAAAAATCAATGGGGCTGTTCACAGTGCGGACGTTGCGTTACATTGTAACGCTGCGTCACAAGACAACGTACTGCATGCAGTACTTTGGACAGACTGCTTGCACATGCTCAGTAATGTTGGGGAGGAGCGGAGAGCGGCCAGGCACATGGCTAATTAATATGCACTGCACGTTATGACGTGCAGTGTTTACTTCCTGGAGCAGCCGCTCTGTGCGGCGATTGGCCGGCGGGACCACGTGATGCCGCATGCGCACAAGAGTGCGCATCACGGCATCACTGACGCCAGAGTGAGCTGCACAACGCGGCTCACTCTGACGTCCAGATCCAGCACCACCAGGCGTTGAGTTAGGGGGACGTTATGCAACCTTAACGCCCCCTCTAACGCAACGTCCTGGTGTGAAATTAGCCTTACAGTTAAGGTGAAAATAGGTACGTTTTGAGAATCAACCCCTAGGTGTGAAAATATCCCCTAGGAGAAAACTTAGGAGAAAAAGTAAATTGAATAAGGGCCTCAGTGTGTAATTGAGTACACATGTCATAAAGTGCAATTCTTGCAATGCTCACAATATGAATGTGATCTATCCGATCCTATTCACTTCTTTTCCTAAGTTTTCTCCTAGGAGATAATTGTTCATCTTCTGTTTAAAATAATTTGTCAGCACTCTGCAATTGAAAAATACCAAAAAATGAAACAAAAAGAGTACAGTATTTTCCGCTGTATAAGACACACTTTTTCACCAGAAAAAATGGGGGAAAAAAGTCCTTGCGTCTTATACGGCAAAGGCAGATAATCCCTGACTTATGAACGCTCGCCAATATGAACTTACCAACCCGCCGCCACATCACGGATTCCCTGCATATGTGTGCCTTCTCCCCCGCATGTTCACGCTCCCTCCCCCGTGTACCTGCAAACCCCCTTGTGTCTCCACCCCCCCTTCCCTCCGTGTAAGTGTAAAAGTGTATTGGGCTGCTGGCTTGCATAGTCCCACGGGGAATGCAGACCTCCCTCTCCTTCACGCGGCTGGCTCTAGTGACATGATCAGTACAATCGCTTCACTAGAGCCAGGTGCACGGAGAAGAAAGAGGTCTGCAATCCCCGCAAGCGCATGGACGAGGTAAGCCAGCTGCCCGATACACTTCTACACTTACATGAGGGGTTGCAGAGATGCTGGGAGCACACACATGAGGGACAGAAGGGGACATATGAGGAGGACACATGAGGGACAGAAGGGGACACATGGACACAGGAGGACACATAGAGGAACACATGGCGGACACATGGAGGATACATAAGGGACACATGGGGGGCACAGGAGGACACATAAGGGACACAGGAGGACACATGGGGGACACAGGAGGACGCATAAGGGACACAGGAGGACACATGAGGGACACAGAAGGACACATAGGAGACACATGGACACAGTAGAACACAGAAGGGACACATGGGGGACACAGGAGGATACATAAGTGACCCACGGGGGACACAAGAGGACACATAAGGGACACATGGACACAGGAGAACACAGAAGGGACACATGGGGGACACAGGAGGACACATAAGGGAGACATGGACACAGGAGAACACAGAAGGGACACATGGGGGACACAGAAGGATACACAAGGGACACAATAGGACATATAAGGGACACAGAAGGACACAATTTTGGGGAAAATATGTACAAGACACTCCTGGAAGATGGACGCACCAGACTTAGTATACCTAGGTATACCTAGTATATTAGTATATATTTTACCTGGTGTTTGCCCTCTAAACCTAGGTGCGTCTTATACTCTAGAACATCTGATATGTTGGCAAATACAGTATTTTGTTGCTTGCTGGAGGCGTAAAAGGCATTTTATGGATAAGGTCGGAAAATATCACCTAGGAGAAAACTTAGGATAAAAAATGAATTGGGTTGGGTCCTACTCCTATGTCTTAGATATTTCATTTTTTTTAGTCAAACTTCCTTCAAGTTTTAAAGTGTTGGTATGGCTTTCAAACATAAATAGGCTTTTGATTACAGCTATATAGGTATTTATGTTTAGTTCTGGTAAAGATGGAATTTGTTGATTTTGCAGTAAAATTGTTTGCAATTCCATGAAGTGGTACAAACTGAATACTGAATAAAAGTACCATTATTTCAATTTGGCATTGGTGGGCCTAAAATATATTTGGTGTCTTCAATGCAATATGTCCCCTTCAAGCTCCAGTGGGCTTTGAAAATCTGAAGAACTATTCAGGAGCATGCAGTTTTATTACATGAAGCATGACATCACTGAAAGGTTCCAGAGGCACAGATGTGCCAGCCATTTTGTCACTTCAGTTGAAATGAACAAATTTGAGAAACCTCACACTTTCTGCAGCAAAGTATGTTAGATGCATTCTGTATTCAAGGTCAAGCTGAAGTGTGGACTCAACATGATTCTGAAGGGTGAAAATAACAAAGAATGCTACATTTAGCAACACAATTACATTGTTTGATTACCTTTCTATTTCCTTTTATATATATGTAGAACATTTTCAAGCTTCTTATATATCAGGCTAGGTGTACACTAAGGCCAAAATAGGACTATTTTACGCAATAGAGACCGGCGCACATATTAACATGTTGACGTATCCTATGTTAGCTATAGGATCAATACTGATATGTCCGTCTTCAACGCATTTGTTGTCTTTTAAAGTCTTGTCTTGCTTGACTTTTTTGGACACCACAGTAAAGTTGGACTTGCCTTAAGCCATGGTAACTGTAACATATCAGTTACAATGCACAAGATGATTACATGGGCAAGCACAGGAAATCATACATCAGATCTGCTGTGATGTCCACATTGTCAACCAAGCATGGTGTGGATTTAGCCTCAGTCTTGGTTAGAAGAAGTAACTGTTAGAGAGAGAATTAACAAAATAAGATGTAGATCTATAATACACTTATATTCATTCATCACACGGATTATATTCTGGGTTACTCTGAGGCTAAAACTAGGAGGTAATATTATATTCTTAGAATTATATATCATTATTTACAAACTAGGCTTGGAAAGGTATGTGGCCTTTAACTTCATTCAGATGCTAGTTGGTCTATTTAATATTCAGTTATTGATTTGAAGGTGCATATACAGGCACCACCACTGTCACCCTGTCACATGATCCCTTGGTCAAAGATTCGAGACTGAGTTCCATACAGATGGGTTGCTAGCCCCAATTGGCCACCATGGCTAAGAAGCATCTAACATGTACATTCCTTAACTGGCTACTTAATCTGACCCTTTTGCTATTGGCAAAGTTAATAATGACACTGTTAAAGAGGCACCATAGAGACATAGAGCAGAATGTAGTCAACTATTCAGAATTGTCCCTTTTACATTAATTATCCTGGTTTCAACATCAGAAACACTTCCTATATCTATATATTGCTGTATATTGGTATCTAGTCCTGCCCTCCTAGTCATGTCCTGGCCTATGCAGAATTCTCCTCCCAAAGCATTCTGGGAGCCCAGGTATTATTTCCACTGGCTTTGGAACACAGCAGATAAAGCAAATATTTCACAGCGATGCACCTGCCACCACCAAAGATATTGCCATCTTAGTTACGTTTCAGAATGTAAATCAGCGTGAAGAATTTTTTTTAGAATGGGTAAACAGGGACTAAATACTTTATAAAGCAATCTTGTACAAATACCTTATTTTTAGTACAGTTTATTTTTGTCACCCAGCTAGAGGGAACCTGCTCATTTAAAAGAACAGACCCAATCACCACAATAAACTGCTTGCCTTTGTGACTGCTCTGAGATGTTGGTGGCCATACATTTACTTCTGATGCTTGGGCTAACATCTTATGCTGATGATATGGGTTATTCACGTGCCTATGCTAGGTCTCTCTGTCGACAAACTTACATCCAACAGATGAAATAACTTTCCCACAATGCTTCATGGCAGCAGCCCCTGAGTTATGTCCCTAGGAAAGTCCCTTGATGGAGGCAATCGTTTTTTCTTTTTTCTTGTTTTTTTCTTGCTGAAGAATTCTGTGATATAACACTAACTGACACATGTAGACGGTTTATAGGGTTAATAGGTGTATTAAGTATCTTTTACATAAGAACAGTTGCGTATGTACTGTGTAATGTTTGATAGCTCATTACATGTTGGGTCAGATTTACACCTGCTATGGTGAATGGAAGTGGCTGGTGCTATGGTAAATCCTGAGTGTGGTATTTATTTAAAAAAAACAACTACATCACAACAAATCTATTACTCATACTCTGGCCATCGCTGTGCAGATTTATTCCACAGGTAATGGCTGCAATGACCACCAGCCAATATATCATTTAACCATGTACCTGTATTTTGTCAACAATTCATGTGCATAGGATGATAAGATGTTACTGCAATATCAAGTAGTGTACTGGTTAAGGGCTCTGCCTTTGACATGGGTTGACAGGGTTCAAATCCTGGCTAGGGGCAGTAGCTAGGTAAGTAGTCCTTGGGTAAGACCTCTGAATACTGCTGGTTGGCCTCTTGAATGTGCCCTTAGTGGCTGCAGGTCTTGAGCGCCTTGAGTCTGACAGGAGAAAAGTGCTATACAAATGTTAGCATTATATCTTAATACAGTTATTCTCATACGTTTATTTACATATCCTGGCAGAATTTGTGAAATATTGATCTCTCTTTTTTGAGAAAATGCCCAAAATGTTCTTGTCAGTCATAGTGGCTGGGTAAAGCCATCTATTATCACACTATTTTCTTTTTTTAACATTATATTATTACAAGTAGAAGCACCCAAATGGCTTTATCAAAGGTTTACATGCCATTAAAGTTTTAGCCTGGAAATGTATATATAAACTGACACATGCATGTGAATATTATGGGGAACCGTCTTCAACTGTGACTCGTTTACTTGTGATTACAGTACTCTGTGTATAAAACGTCAGTACATTTCCGACATGCGGAAAGCTAAAGAACTGTAAAAGGACCTGGGAGAGTAAGTTGTTCAATTTTATAAAACAGGAAAAGGATATAAAAAGATATCCAAAGAGTTGAAAATGCCAATCTGCAGTGTTCAAACAATCATTAAGAAGTGAAAATTGAGGGGTTCTGTTGATACCAAGCCATGTACAGGTTGACCAACAGAGCTCAAATTTCAGCCAGAACTGACAGGAGAATTGTTTGGAATGCAAAGAAAAAGACACAAATAACTTCAACGCTCATCCAGGCCTGTCTACAGAAAAGTTCTGTGAAGTTGCACAATAAGGAGTCAGAAATGGACTGCATGGTCGAGTTGCCAGTAGAAAACAATTACTGCGCGAAAAAATTGAACTTAATCTTCACAACCATAGAAGCTATGTTTGGAGAGGAGTCAACAAGGCCAATAATGTACACCATCCCTACTGTGAAGCATAGAAGTGGATGTTATCTGAAAATGACATCTATTAACAATTTGCACCTATCAACCTGGAAACCTTGCATGGGGTGGACTTTTCAAAATGACAATAATCCCAAACACAAGACCAAGTTGACCAATCATTAGCTACAACAGGGAAAAGTGAAGGTTCTGAAGTTGCCATCACACTCTCCTGGGTTCAATATTGAGCCACTTTGTGGAGATTTGAAACATGCAGTTCTTGCAAGAAAGCCCACAAATTTTACAAATTTTAAGGAACTGTTTTTTGTTTTGTTTTTTTGCCAAGGAAAATGGTCAGCTTTATCATTAGAGAAATCGAAGTTCATCATCCATAACTATCACAAAAGACTACGAGCCATCATTGCAATTTACAGTCTGCAACAGTTTCACAGAAAAGGACTTGCATTGGTCCCGAATAAACTGTAGTAAAAGTGCCCAGCTGTGGTATTCATTGTCTTACGATTACAGGCAGTAAATGTTGGTGTGTTAGCACACAGAATTAGTTGTGATTTGTAGGCAGACAATCAAGGTAGATACCATAAGGGGGCACATATACACACACCAAAATGGGCATCGTCACTAAGGTGGCATTGTGCAGTGGAGTATCTGAGACTCAATTAAAACTTGGGGAATCCATTTCTTCTTAGACTATCAATGCCCAAATTAGTCAATTTGCCAAGACGCAACCAAGACCAGAAAAAATTCCCCAGAATGGACAGAGGAGGAATCCACTTGTGATCACTCCCCCAAACTCTCTACACCAAGCGTACCGTTACACTTTGAGAACTTTCATTCTCTTGTAGAACACTATACTGTAGTTTCCATCTGATTTGAACATGAACATATTTCTGAGCTTAATGTGTCACTGTAGTGATAGAGACTAACATATTTATTTCATTTTTTAACCATGCCAGTTGCCCGGCTCTGTTGTTGATCTTTTTGGATTCAGTAGGATCTAAATCACACACCTGAAACCTGTGGTCAGTATAATTAGAATTTAGTCCTGATTTACATGCTTGTTCTTGGCCTGTGGGTTAAAACATTGGGGGTGCAGAATCAGCAGTACACCCAGGCTATTAGTATTGTTTATAGCATACATGTCAAACTCTGGCTCCCATTGCCATCAAATTTGGCCTGCAAGTGGTTTCCCCACGTTGCATTATACTTGGCATGTGTGCACATGAGCACTAAACATATATGGCCAAGCCTTGAAACTATGAAGCCACATGGTGAACGGAGAGGGACCTCTAGACACCAGAGAACTTTATAGGCGAAAGAGGGGGGCACTAGACACCAGGGAACAGTACAGGGGAGGGAAGAGGCCACTAGACACCATGAAACTGTACAGAGAGGAGGGGGCACTAGACACAAGGAAACTGTATAAGGAGAGGTGGCACTAGACACAAGGAAACTGTATGGGGAGGGAGGGGGGTCATTAGACACCAGGTAATATATAAGGGAGGGAGTTGGCCACTAGATATCGAGGTTGGCCCCCAACTCGCTCCCAGTTTTCAATTTCGACCCACAGTGTGTTTGAATTTGACACCCCTGGTTTAAAGGGAAGTAAGTATGGCAGCCTCTGCATCTCTCTCACTACAAGAACACTTTAAACCTACTCCATATTACCCTGTACAGGAACCCTGTTTGATTAAATACCCATTAGAAAATGCTATGGTAGCATCTTTGAGATTGGTGCTCAGCTTAGAATAACGTCTGCTGCCTGTAAGCAACAAGTAAACCTTGGCATTCATTTGAAATGAATTCCTTCCTTTTGAAGGCCAGAGCTTATGCTAGAAGGGTGAGTAACATCACCAACAGAAAATTCCTGTTTAGAATAGTGACTTTTCTGTATGTTTTATTTTGGCTGCTGCTCTGAAGAAAATGGTTTCCTTTATGGGGAAGGTTTTGTGTTTACGCTTAGTCTCAAATTAATGCAGGAAGGGAAGTGTCGGAATGCCAGCATTGCAATGGAAAGACCAATGTCTGAATGAATAGAACAGGCCCGTGAAAGAGGAGAGAACTGACCAGCCACACAGAAGGGAACATTTTTTTTTACATTAACCCTCATTCCACCACTTAGAGATATTTTACATAGAAAGCAATAAGCTTCTTTATTTCATAACAAGAAAACAAGATGCCATTTTGTTTTCATCTTTTTATAACAAACATGAAGAGAACACACTGTCCCTTCATGGTGATGAAAGGAATCTGTAGGTCACAGTATTTCCTCTACACGTATTCAGATTTCATTGGAATCTGTCCCAGATGTCTTCATCTTCTATCAATAGTATGTGGCTGTATGAATGCTTTCATAAAAAATATCATGTAAGCATTCAGAGCCTAAGCAGGGAAAACGCTTTTTGGCGTTTGTAGGTCAAACCATCGTTTTGGATTGAGGCTGATGCCTTGAGGTGCTCACCAGCTTATTACCAGCTGACTATGCCTACTGATGATTTCAGTGTGTGCATTTCGTTAGCTTTGCTGATTGCAGATTTATTTAACCCATTAGCAACTTCAATAGAGTTATTATCTTGTTTGAGATAAGTGCACTGCTTTTGACTTCAATCAGCAGGACTCGTGCTGAAAAGTCTTGGAATACGCTGATCTCCCTCTACTGAGCAGAAAATATAGAAACTGAAAGCAGAAGTCCTCTGTAATTGTCTCACACTGCCCCCTAGTGACAAGTGGCCATAAATGAACATTGCAGCAGTACTAATTAGAAGCAGGGAAATGTAACAAATAAAAAATGTGCTAAAATAAATTGAGTACTTGCAAGCCTCTAAATAAATTGGCTGCTAAAGGGTTAAATACTTTCCTAAAGTCTTGCAAACATTATTCTGCAGTCACCTAATGACCATGCATACATTCTGCAGTTGTCTAAGGCCTCTTTCACAGTGCGACGATAAAGTCGTACGTTAGAAATTTTTATAACGCAGGCTAATGCACAGCAATACAAAGTCTGTGCGACATTCACAGTGCACACGTTGCGTTGTGTGTAACGTGTAGCAATATTTAGAAAGTGCTGCATGCTGTGCGTTTAGCAATACATTTGCTGCGTTATGTCTGTTGCACATGCTCAGTAATGTTTGTTTGTTTTTTAAATGTAACGCATGCGCCGTTTTCGCTCCATCAGTATGCGACGAAAACGGCGCACCAAGAGTCACGTAACGTAGTGCAAAATAACGTCCAATTTTATAATCTACATACGCTGCGTTAGGGGCACGTTGTGTGACTTTAACGTCACATCAAACGCAACGTCCCACTGTGAAAGAGGCCTAAAAGGATGTGGGCTTTCTTTTGATTATTCTTTCTTTATTGTATATAAAGTGGTGTTTTTGTTTATGCATTTTAAGTGTCTACATACCCCGATAATTTAATGAATGCGCTGCTATAGATTTATTTACTGTTTACTGAGAGAATAGTTTGATCTGCTTTATTGTTTATAGAAGAAAATAAACTTACAGAGCTGGGTAGATATTCTATGTTGTGCTGTTGGGCTGCCTAAATCACAGGACTGTCTGAATAGACATTTCACTTATCCTGTATTTTGGATGTATATTTGGCCGTTTAGTCTGAAGTTAAATGAAACCTGATGTGAGATGAATATGAAGTGTCACTGCTGATGTCATTTTAAAACTCATTACCATCTTTTTGTATAGTGCTGATCTTCCACAATGCTTTACAGAGTATATGCAGTAATTTAATTGTTTCTCAGAGGAGCGAGCTTACAATCTAATCTACACTAGAGATGGTTGTTGGAAGATTCCGGTGGAATGCCGATTTCCGATCGGAAAATGGCTTTCCACAGCGGTTATTGTAAATCGGCACTTGGAAATCGGAAATCCATCTGAATGCTGCATTACCGCAACTCGGACATTTTAGTCCAATCAGAGAACTGGGAAGCATTGGACCAATCAGAGTACTGGGAAGCATTGGACCAATCAGAGAATGGGAATTGGATTTCTGCAGTAATTTCAGAGGAATCACAAGACTCAGATACTACCAAGTTTTTCATAGTCTTGTGATTGATTTTATATTTCTGTGGTTTTCCAATTCCTGCAGTAAAGTGAACTGTCGCCGGAGACAGCAGTTGGCGTGCGATTGGAAAGTTCAATCGCCGGCAACGTCTGTCTCCGCAACTGTCGCTAGTCCTCCATGCGTACTGCGTGTGTATGTGCTGACTAGCGACAGCTACCCACAGCCAGAAGGGAGCTTCCGGCGTGGGGACGAAACTTTCGGCGACCGCTTCCGCCGCATCTCTGTCCCTCTGTGCAATGTGTGTACAGTTGCCGCACAGAGGGACCTGGCAACGAAATGTCGCAGCTTTTTTTTTTTGTCTCTTGTCTGCTTGCAACTGCAGACATCTGTGCCTCATGTGTATGAGGCTTTAGTTTTGAGCAGCGTGAGTTAAAATCCTCAGGGCACGCTATGAGCTGTGTAGCGTGTGCTGCTAACTTACACGCGCTCCCTTGTATGTATTGGTCGCTCCTTTACCCCCGCCCTGAGCCCTTTTAGCATCCTGTAGCTGTTTAGAATGTGATGCCCACACTTTGATTGGCCAAATAAGCTGCCTGTCTGCCTTTCAAGTTTAGAACTTCCACTAAAACAAACATTTACTGAATTCAGGCTTTGAATAAATGGGACTATCAGTATTTTGCAACTACAGACATGCTTGCTTTTGCCATCACTATCATTAATTCATCTGTCACCCATAGCAGATTTCTGCTGTTGATATATTTATTTGGAGGTGCAGGGGGTAGAGATGTTATGGCCCATACTCACGGGCTGCAAAAGTGGCCTGTCGCCAGCACACGTGAGCGTGTGCGCGACAGCCCGGCGACAGCTCGTCGCCAGGTCCCTCCGCATACACACGGCGGAGGGACCTGGCAACTAATGCGACGGAAGCTGTCGCTGTTGTCCCTCCCCCCACCGGAAGCGCCGTCTATTTGCTATTATGTTGCTGTCGCTAGTCCGCATACTCACGCGGACTAGCGACAGTTGCGGCGGAGATGCGGCGGCGACTGTCGCCAGGCGATTGACCGCGCCAATCGCCTGGCGACATCAGCGAAGGGCGACAGTTCGGGGTGCGCGCCCGTGCAACGCCGCATACTCACGAGCGACCTGTCGCGGCAACACGCGCGCGCCGCATGTTGCGGCGACAATTGTAGCCCGTGAGTATGGGCCATTAAAGATGATCTAATCTTATGTATTATGCCTAATACACACAATGAGATTTTCTGGCAGATTTCTTGCCATGTCGATTATTTCCAACACATCCAATCTGATTTTTAATCGATTTTTGGATCGATTTTCTGTTCAATTCTAAGTAAAATCGGTTGGAAAATCCATCGGAAATCAGATCGGACATACTAGAAATAATCGATCTGGCAAGAAATCTGCCAGAAAATCACATTGTGTGTATTAGGCAATAGAGAGAAGGAAAAAACAGAAATACTAACCCTGATTGCATTTAAAGATAACAGGCTGTCAAGTGTCCCTTATCTGGAAGTAATAAGTCACTGTAATTTGAGCTGTGTCACCTCTGTCTGATCTGTGTGGCAGGTGACAGGCTATATGTAAACACAGGGGGTTTAACTCTGTATGTGCTTCCAGCAAAACAGGAAGTAGCATTTCTGCACCATAGCTCAGGAGTTCTGTAAGCAGTAACAAAGAAATACTTTTCTGTAAAGGTTATTATGCTGTTGCTTGTCTTTTAGAGCAGAGAGGAAGTCCTGGGTTTAGGTCCGCTTTAACTTACTGATGATGTGTGCACTATATACAGAACAGGAATAAGGGCGCGTTTCCACTTGAGCGGAAAGTGGAAACCGCAGGCGAATAGTGCGGGGAAACTCTGGCATAGGGTGCAATGGTAACGCCGGGCGAAACGCTACCGCTAGCGATTCGGCCGGCTTTTCCATCCGAATCTGCGCGGAAGGCTGCGGATCCCATAGACGTGAATGGCATGACTAATGGGATTAGTCTGCTTTCCCCGTAGGACCGGAAGAGCCGGCTCGCGTCTCGCAGACGCGCGCCGCTCAAGTGGAATCGCGCCCTCATTCACAGCATTTTATGCTGATCTGGAGTGTCCTCAGTCTGTCAACATCAATATTTTTTTTAACCAGACTTTCAGTTCTATACACAATCTGGACTGATGTACCTGAGTGCATTCAGTCTGTTGTAGCAACGTAAACTTGAGTGATTGAAGTGTGAAGACATAGGTACATTTTAGATCTTACAGTTCAAAGTGGGCAGTAGTGTTGACACTGACATTTTCCCTCCATCATTGCTGGGAATTTCAGCTGACATTCTGAATTGAGAAGGTGTATTTAAGCTGGTAAGTTTGCTCACTGCGTCGCGGTAAAGGGAGAACCACTAACACTGCATTTATACATCCACAAGGAACAGCTAAAAGGAGCGCGGCAAAACAGCGGATACTAATAGTAGGTGCAAATCATCCGCTATTAGTAGCCACAGTTCGCATAACGGGTGGCCCCGGCTTCTGGTATTTAGTGGTCTCCCATATTTGTCTTGGGGGTTCAGGGTCGGGGGGTGGAAGGTGGGAGGAGGATAAGGTTGTAGACCAGTGATGGCTAACCTTGGCACTCCAGTTGTGACAAAACTACAAATCCCATCATGCCTCCCCGAGTTATGCTTAGAGCTGTCAGAGTATTGAAATGCCTCATGGGACTTGTAGTTTCACCACAGCTGGAGTGCCAAGGTTAGCCATCACTGTTATAGACAGTAAGGAGTTAAGGTTAGGTGCCCACAAGCGAGGGAGTTACATTAGTTGCCCAAGGGGGGGTTAAAGTTAGTTGCCCACCAAAGGGGGGGGGGGGGGTAAGGTTAGGCATCACCATGGGGGAGGTTAAGGTTAGGCACCTCCAATTAGGAAATATCAATTTTCAGTATATTCTACTCTGGGACAAATTTACAGCCTTTTTTTGTCACCAATTATGTATTTTGTATATCAGTGTACACCATTTGTCTGTATTAATTTGTACCCCATGTTCGTTTCTTACTTTGTACAGCACCACGGAATATGTTGGAGCTTTATAAATAAATATTAGTAAGTGTACATGTAACATTTTAAGTGTATGTAACATTGTACATGTTTAAGTGTATGTAAGTGTATGTAACATTTTACTCCTCTTTTATCATAGAGGTCCTTTAAAGGGACCTCTATTACTGTTTGGACCTCAGTTACTGTTTGGAAAAAGAAAGTTGTACACAAATCCTGCTTTCTGCATCCTTGACAGATAGATCTAGAATTTTGTAGGTTAATTGATATTGGTTCATCTGCACCACTTCAGAGTATGCCAACTTTGTTAATCTGTTTAGTATAAAATACTGATTTATTGCTGCAGCAGGAAGTGAGAAAATCTGTGACATCACTGCAAAATTCACTTACAAATACAAAATATATAATATGTTTCACAGAACATTCTCCAAAATAAGCAGTGTGCTAACAGTGGTGGCAGTATTAGCTGTTTATTGGTCCTGTGCTGGCAATGATCACTTCTATAGATTCTTTGAATAGTGTTAATTATTGTAGCAGCATGATTTGTTCCTGGTTTTAGGGTCTAAAGCTTGTGAAAAAATTGCACCGCTTCTAGACCTTAAAATCTGGAAATAATCGGTATGATTATTTCCAGATTTTAAGGTGTAGAAGCGGTGCAATTTTTTCACAAGCTTTAGACCCTAAAACCAGGAACAAATCATGCTGCTACAATAATTAACACAGGTGAACAGCAGCTATAGACAGGTAAACAGCTGCAAGCAGGCAGAGCTATACAACAGGTTTATTAACCTCCCTGGCGGTATGCCAGGGAGGTTAATAAACCTGTTGTATAGCTCTGCCTGCTTGCAGCTGTTCACCTGTCTATACAGATACAAAATCCCTGCCCTAGCTGGTTTCCTATTCAGAAAGGGAGGTCTTGAAATTCCACTTCCTGTTAAAGGAATACTATCAATGCCCAAGTGTTCTAAAATGACAATGTACAAATAATGTCTAAGTAGCTGTGTAAACATTTTCCTACTTTTCATGTTAAATATCAGAGGCAAAAGCTGTCATTTATTGAGGGTAGGATTTAGCTATATTGGGACAAATCAATTGCAGAAGGGGTGTCTGCTTCAATGCACAGCCAGAGTTGCATATCAGTAAGAAACACAGGACACAGAAGTTGCAGCTCTCTCTCTGTCACACACAGAGTTACACATAGAGTTAACTGATCAAGTGTGAGGGGAATTTCCCCTCTCCTCATGGCTCAGTCAGCCGCCAGTTTTGGCGTCAGTAAAGTTTGAAAGTATTTTGATAACAGTAAACAAAGAGGTTGCTACTCAAATGTATACACCAGTACTTAGCAGCACTTCCCAAACAATTCCTGTGTCAATTGAAAAAAATATGTGAATAGATAGTATTCCTTTAACTACAAGTCTTTAGCAGGTTGTGCAGTACACACTTATGCAAGCTCTTCTCCTTCTCTAGTACATTGTATGAATGGCAATGAAGTGTGCAACTAAAGAAATAGATGTGCAAACTATTTCCATGTGCCAACATTATCAGTTAGGTTCAGTGCACTCTAAATACAGTGTCCTGCAGTGTACACTGCTTAGCACCCAAGTTGGACATATAGCTGTGTGGTGGGGCACAGCACCATTCATTACATGTGGATGGGCTCACATATCAAAATGCTGCCAGCTATACTTTTTCTTCCAGCAGCATTACCAAGGCACGTACATTCTGATGGACAATCCCAGCCAATGGAGCCAAGCACCACTGTAGAGGTCTGAGGGGTTGTGCAAGACCTCAGACCTCTACAGAGGCGCTTGGCCCATTTATTGACCTTCTATGGCAGGGGTCTCAAACTCGCGGCCCGCGGGCCATTTGCGGCCCTTGATACAATATTTTGTGGCCCTCGCCGGCAAAAGCTTCCTTATAGTTCGCTTCAGTGCTCGCCAGTAATCCGCCGCATCCCCGCCGTTAAACGAGGGCTGCAGAGCCCCCAAATCGCCCGGGGGGGCAATCCACCGGCATTTCCTGGAAGGGGCAGAGCTTTCAGCTTCAGCTCTGCCCCGCCTGACGTCAATCGCCGCACGGATCCCCGCCTCTCCCCGCCCCTCTCTGAGTGAGTGAGTGAGAGGGGCGGGCAGAGGCGGCGATGCGCCGCGATTGTGAAATTCCTTATGCGGCCCAGCCTCATCCTGACTTTGCCTCCTGCGGCCCCCCAGGTAAATTGAGTTTGAGACCCCTGTTCTATGGGTAAGCAATCCTTGTTTTCTTATCCTATTACAGATGTTTTCATGCCGCCGTGCATATGCAATTTAGCACTTTATGTTAGCATACATTTGCATTTTGTTATGCCTTTAATGTGGCCTCACCCTATTGATGTACATATGCACTTGCACTTTAGTCAAGGTACATGTACATATATACTTTGGTTTACCTACACTATTGCTTCATGGTTTTACAAGGTTTGATGCTTTATCATATGAGTTCACATATTCTGCTGCACTAGTCTCATGCATCCACAATTGTATGAAATTGCACTATGCTGGTTCATATATTTACAAACCAACCAAGGTTGACATTTTCCATACAAAATTATATTGAACTACGGTGAACAGCGTTTTTTTGAGCAATTAGTACAATACATTGCAGGCCATATGAATATTTATCACACAAATGCATTTTGTCAGTGGTTGTGTTTCAAGCGTCCCCTGGCATTGTTTTTTCTATGTTTTTCCCCCCAGTGTTCTCCAAACTTGATTGCCTGATGGGATAGTGACCCGTGAAATGTGTTGCACACTTGGAGATATTTCAATAAATGTTACTGTTATTATAATAACGGCTAATTTTGTCCGGTCATTGTTTACCTGAGGGAGGTGAGTTCACCCACTTCCCTCCTTTTAAACAGATTTGAATCATTTTTATCCTTTGTTGGCGCCTCTGTTATACCTGTTACATTGTTGATCTAGTCCACCCTTGGTGGAGGGGTGTATCCCCATCTGCTTCTGTCTACAGAGAGCGACTTTTTATACCTGAGTAGGGTCAGGTCATAATTTTCACCACCTGCCTGTTCAGTGGTTGCCAGTGTGGGGACCCACACTTGTGAGTATTATACCATCTATTTAAACACCATATCTTCATTTATTTAAACTACTACACTAGATTGGGCTCTCAGTTTCATTTTTTATCATTCATTTTTTGTTTTTCAAGCCTTAAATCTTAATTAGAACTCCACTTCTATTCAGAACCTTATTTAATATTAATCTAGATTTACTGTATGTGCTTATCATCTTGCTTCTTATTTGAAAACCTTTCTTTTGAAACACAAAAAAGTCTAAAGAAAAGTCACTGATGACCTCCTGTTAAAATTGCTGCTTACCTAAATTTTATTCTGATTCTCTAGTTTTAAGGCTTTCTGTAATTTTGCTTGTTGGACATTAACCGCTTCAGCCACATTTGGTGAGAATCACATCCGCAGCCGCAGTTGCTGCAACTGCACGGATGTGAGAGTCACGTCAGTGCACTCTGCCAGGTGACTTGCAATTGGACACTTGCAGGTGCCTAAACCCCGATGCCCCCAGAGACAGGAAGAATTGGTGGAAGAGGACATGTGTCCTCTGAGCCAATCCATGCCTGTTTATTAAGAATGATTGCTGTTACAGCCAATTACAGCGATGATTCTCGCTTCCTTCCTGTAACAATCACTTCCTGTAACAATCGTGCATACGACCTCCCTTCTGCAGCAGTGATTGGTCAAAGGGATCATGTGATCTCTTGACACCTGTGGCTGCATCATGTGATCCCTTGACCAATCAGTGTTCTCCTAGTCCCTCAATAGTCACTATAATTGCTAGTAATAGCAATCATTGATTAAAAAAAAAGGTCAAGAATTGTGGAGTCCCAGAACCGATCAATGTGTCCGAAGGTCTGTACCCATGACGCATTTTTTGCGGCAACTTTTTTTTTTACTACAAATTATCATTTTAACGATATCATGTAACATTGTTTAACAAAAATCAGGTAAACTATGTTTAGGGACGTGCGGCAATCATAACAATCATGACAGGTCACTGACCAACCGATGGCTTTAATGCCCAGTGCCTGCTATGCTATTTTACCGTGGTCATATAAACAGTCCTTTAAACGATCATTCGTGGCATCCTTACAATAGTAGTGTAGATGGATCAGGGCACGATTGCTGGTCGCCGCTGATCCCTGAACCATCTTCTCACGGGTACTTATCTTATACTTGAATGATGACAGTGGGTAGCAAGGGGCGTAGAGGTTAGAACTCTCATCTTATATTTATAGCGTAAATATAAAAATAGTGGGCACCTCGGCACCCACTATTTATAGCTGCAGATTCTATTCTAAAAGAGATGGAAAATCTTTCTTTTGACAGCTGTCACCAGAGCCGGTAACTTATTTGGAGATTTACTCTCAACCCCTCTGTACCTGAGGGAATATCACCAACAGAGTTTCAAACAACAATACAATGCATTAGGATAATGCACTAGGGCTCTTGCCTGTGTGTTTCATGTTTTCTTTTTAAGTCAAGAGAAAGGTTTGAGCAAGAGGAAACTCATGGACATTGTGGATTAAAACTTTGACTGCAATCATAACGAAGTTGAAGCAGTGGAGTTTATGGTATCCTACACTGTAAATGAACATTAACTATTGAGCAGTGGCACTATATGTATATGTTACGGCCACTTCGGGTTCTGGCCGGCCAATGTGCGAAGTGGCCGCAGCGCAGCGGCCAACGTAAGAAATGTAATGATTACACTAAGCTTAATGTATTTTACGGCCGTCTCGCTGTGGCCAAATGTATTACAACTTGGTTAATTTAATTAAATATAGCCGGCGGCAATGTAATAGATGAAGCCGCCGGCTTTCGCACTGTCTCCTCTCCTCCTCCCCCCGATCCCCCCCACCTCTCTCCTCTCCCTGCCTTCTATACAATACAGAGCAGCCAGGGACATGCGTGTCCCCGAGAGTCGTTCGTTGCAGCACGGGAATCCTGCCGTTCCTGCAGAGCAGGTGCTGGCAGAAGCAATGTCTGCAGCCTCCCCGCTCTGCTTCCCCTGCCGCGACGAACGACTCTCGGGGACATGCATGTCCACGGCTGCTCCGTATTGTATAGGAGGCAGGGAGAGGAGAGAGGCGGGGGGATCGTGGGGGGAGGACGAGGCAGTGCGAAAGCCGGCGGCTTTATCTATTACATTGCCGCCGGCTATATTTAATTAAATTAACCAAGTTGTAATACATTTGGCCGCAGTGAGACGGCCGTAAAATACATTCAGCTTAGTGTAATCATTACATTTCTAACATTGGCCACTGCGCTGTGGCCACTTCGCACATTGGCCGGGCCAGAACCCGAAGTGGCTGGCCAGCACGCGAAGTGGCCACACTTCGGGTTCTGGCCGTAACATATACATAATTCAAGTTTAACTATAAAAACCTTATGCCATAAAAAAGAGGGCAAAAAAGCAACACCAGTGCACAGTGAAAACAAGATCTTTATACAGTCCTGTATTGCTACAAGCTCATGTCTGAACAGGTGAAACAGTGGGTAGAAGTAAATAGAATCTGGCCTTACAAAATAAATAAATAACAAAAAATGCTGACAGAGGTTAGAGCCCTTTCCAGAACTCATAAACCAGGTTTTGGCTGAAGCCTCTACTTGAAAAACAGCGGAAAAGGGTAGGCTTTCTATATTAGCAATGTCTGATTTTTACAGACTAGGTCAGTCAACATAAAGCAAACCTGTCATTAATTTGAGCAATAGAAACTGAGCATATGATGAAAAAGTGCCCACTGCACAGTAATAGTTAAGACTTCCCCACTTGGGTCACACTGAGCACATGTGACAGAAGTGACAGAGTCTGGAGATGATGTGGAGAATGTTTGTTTGGCTGCCTGCAATATCCTCCAGCATGACCGGTTTGGCAGTGGGTCAGTAATGGTTCGGGTTGGCATTTCTTTAGGAGGCCACACTGCCCTCCATGTGCTCGCCAAAGATAGCCTGACTGCCATTAAGTATCGAGATGAGATCCTCAGACCCCTTGTGAGACCATATGCTGGCGCGGTTTGTCCTGGATTTCTCCTAATGCAAGACAATGCTAGATCTCATGTTGCTGGAGTGTGTCAGCAGTTTCTGCAAGACGAAGGCTTGATGCTATGGACTGGCCCATCCTTTACCCAGACCTAAATCCAATTGAGCACATCTGGGTCATTATTTCTTGCTCCCTCCACCAACGTGGCGTTGTGGTTGCACCACAGACTGTAGTGTAATCAGCCTGTATTGTTTTGTTTTTTCACTTTAATTTTGAGTGTGACTCCAAATCTAGACCTCCATGGGTTGGTAAATTTAATATCCGTTGATACTTTTTATGTGATTTCGATGTCAGCACATTCAGTTATGTAAAGAACTAAGTATTTAAAGATACTTTGTAAGTCTCATAAAAATCATGTTTTAATAATAAAAATCTCTTTAACATGATATCCCTAACTAAAACGCCGCATCCCCGTGGCTGAACTGTAACTAAATCCACCCAAACTCCCCGGGGCACACTGCGGGGAGCACTTCCGTGAGAGGCAGAGCTTTCGGCTGTAGCTCTGCTTCTACACGCGTCTATCAGCGCGGGTCACCGCCTCCGCCCGCCCCTCTCAGTCTTCTTTCAGTGAGAGGGATGGGAGAGAGGCGGAGATATGCGTGGATTGACGTGCATGGAGGAAGAGCTGCAGCTGAAAGCTCTGCCTCCGGGGCAGCAAAATCCACGATCAAGAAAGCCGTGGATTTTGCGGGGGGGGGGGGGGGGGGGGAGTTTGGGGGGATTTAGTTAGAGTTCAGCCATTGGGATGAAGCATTTTAGGTAGGGCAATCATGTTAAAGAGATTTTTAATATAAAACATGATTTTTATGAGACTTCAGAGTCTCTTTAATACGAATATTTCATTCATGTCTTACTTTTGTGTTCTCTTTGTGTTTGAGCAGTGTAAATGTATATATATATATTTTTTTTGCTTTTAAAGCTGAGCTACACTTTAAAGATTTTCACGGCATTTACTGTGGTTGAGTTTGGTTTTTAAAAAAAGTTGGATCTGCTTCCCCAGTTCATTTCTCCTAAGTTTGAGATAATTAGCTAAATCAGAACCTTATGTTCCACTATTTCACAGTGATCTCTTTCTTTCTCTCCTTCACAGAGTAATAAGCCATTAAATAACATTATTATTCTAGAAAACAGTATTTTGTTTCAAATCTGCCTTAAATGTTTCTAAGGGCTGCTGAATTGGGGAGCTTTGGAGCCTCTTAATGCGAATAATTGTGACTGGTGACTTAGGTTTGACTTCTGGCGCTGCAAGGAGCTTGGTCTTAATGTGTCAGTGTTCTGTACATAATTTTACTTCATTATTGTATATTATGAGAAGCTCTGATGTTACTCAGATAAAATAATTCACCATATTAGGTACTACATACCTAAATGCAGGCTCTATTCATTTTCATCCATCTCTCATTACATGATGGTTTTAAATTCCTGGTGCCCAATATTTGTCCTGAGGGCTGCTTGAAACCCATTTCTGCTTTTACTATAGAGCAGTAGTGCACTATGATCAGTGGTGTAGCAATGGGGGATGCAGAGGTTGTGACTACACCAGGGCCCTTGGACCAGAGGGGCCCACTAGGGGCCCTCCTTCATTCATTTTATTAGATCTTTATTGGTGTTATGCTTATAATGAACACCTCTATATGTACATTGAATTGTACTAATCCTTAACAAGTTATTTTCTTACTCTGATTACACTGCTCTGACACTGCAGTTGTCCTTGGTATGTTTTGGGGCTCCATATCAATAGAGTGCTTGGGACTCCATGTTAAACTCCCACTGAGGCCCAAGTTCCTTAGTTACGCCACTGGCCATGATTTGTAGTTACATCTTTGTAAACACCTGTTAAGATTAATGACTGGTGTTTTCTTTGTTTATCCTTTAGGCTGCTTTCACAGTGGGACATTACAGGCGCACGTTAGAGCAGCCTGTAATGCTCCCCAGCGCACAGCAATGTAACTGCAATGGGCTGTTCACAGTGCCCACGTTGTGTTACATTGTAACGCTGCACGTCAATCTTAGAGTGCAGCATGCTATAGTGTTAGAGCGGCTTTGCCGCGTTAGCCTGCTTGCACAGGCGCAGTGATTAGCCACATGGCTAATTAATATTCACTGCACTGTGCTGATGTCACTGGCGGGACCACGTGATGCAGAGTGTTCCGCTAACGTGGTCTCCACCAGCGCATGCGTACTATAGTACGCATCACGGACGCATCAAAGAGCCGCTTAACGCTGCTCTTTGCTAACGTCCTCTGCCACCACCACCACCATGCGTTGCGTTAGGTGCACGTTATGCGACATACTTACAGACTTAACGTAGCACCTAACGCAACGTCTTAGTGTGTAAGTAGCCTAAAAGGAGGTTGTTACATAAAAAAAATGAGTTAGTACCCCAAAAATATATGGAAACTTCATTTTTTTTGTAAAATAGGTCCCTATATGTCCCCCCATTTTTTTCTTTTTACCTGGTCTGGGTGCCTTACTGCAGGAACTGTGCAGTGCCAGCAGGATTGTGGGAAGGTTTTTTTTAGCTACAGTAACAAGCTTATTTCAGCTTGCAAATAACATGAAGTGTCCTATTTTAGATAAGATAAGGACACTATGATCAGAAGGCAATTGAATCCCCCTCTCTCTTTAAAGAGTTTACACAGTGATGAATGACTGTTGTCTAGGTGATTTTTGATGGGGGAGAGAAAGTAAGCTGTGGCAGTAAGGAGGGAAAATTAGCACTAAGCTGGTTGGAAAAAAGGGGCAGAAGCAATGTCACTTTTGGCATCACAAGAGAAACAGTAAAGATGGAAACCAGCAGAAATATTCTTTCCTTTTTTTCATATCATACTTCATACTTCTCCTAAATCTGACAGGATAGGTAAGCTAAATAAGTAATATCTTACTGGATTTTTTTATTCAGTTATTTTTCCACTACTAGCCGAGCAGCTTCATCTATTAATTAATTAAGTGAAGGGATAACCAAGAATTCATAAGTGTGTGTAGGTATGTAGGGTTTATGAAAGCCACCAAAAACTGACCTAGAGATAGACAGTACATTTTCATTGCCCAGAGAGTTCAGAATCATCTTAGGAATGGAAGGAGGGGAATAATAGTGTCAGCACAGCTGTCGTAGGTGTATTGCTAGGCAATTTATATTGCTTTTGTTTCTTCAGTGCCTCTAGCCTTCTCCTTCACTAACCCTTCTTTTCTTTTTTTACTTTTCTTTTTTTGCACTGCATATTTTATAAAGAACAAACCAAAATAAAAAAGCAAATCTTGACCTGTCAGGTCTTTATAGTGGTCTGTGGATTTAAAAAAAAACAAAAAAAAAAACTGACACTTACCTGGTGCTTCTACCGGCCTCCTGCAGCTGTCATGTCCCGGGATGTCCTCTACGATCCTCCGTTCCCCGCCGCCAGTCATGGTCCAATTATTCATCTGACTAGACAAATGCAACTGCGCCTGTGCGGCCGCGCACGTCCTCGCTCCCGCTCACGTCTCCAGGAGCTTACTGCACAGACGCAGTACGAGAAAACTTCATACTGCGTCTGTGCAGTAAGCTCCCGGGAGCTAGGAGCCGCGGCTGCGCAGGCGCAGTTGCATTCATCTAGTTGGACTAATAATTGGACTGTGACCGGTGGTGGGGGAACGGACAGTAGACGGATGTAGAGAATGACACGGGACAGCTGCAGGGGGCTGTAGAAGCCCCAAGTAAGTGTCAGGTTTTTTTTTAATACTATCCACAGAACCCCTTCAAGGGCCGCTTCACACTAGGTCCACTGCCAATCTGCTTCCCAGTGCAGGCAGTAATAGACCAACAGACAGGTAGAACAGACCCATGCTTTCCGTATTTGCATTATGTTTTCTTTAGTTACCTCTTTTAAGAGTGTCACACACTAGATTAAAGCCGACTGATAAATACCTCCTCAGCTGATAATCCAGTGTGTGTACAGCAGCCCCCAAGCCCCAACCGCTGCCCAGCCAGTGATCAGCCAGGCTGATGAATTTGTCCGAGCGATGGTCGATTATCATGTGTAATTCTAGTAATGCGCTATATGCTCTTCATAACAATGGAATCATTTGCAGCGCATTGCAACTGATGAGGTGAAAACTGTTCATAGACTTTACATTTCATCATGTTACAGTGTGCTAAACAGTGTCTGTTACAATGCACCGAGTCAGTGTGAAAATACCCTAAGATCGAGCAACCAAAAATTAAATTGTAGCTACAATACTAAAGGCTGCACAACAAAGCACAATGGCTATAATCCATTGAAGGCCAGTAAAATGTATGTGCATATACAGCATCTTCCAAGTGCCCAGGAGCACTCACAGTGGCTTTAATGCAGGAAAGTGTGCCTAGGTCCTCACCCCAGTACCAAGGGGTCACAACATAGAATCTATCGCCAAAGGACCGGCACCACTCGATGTATTTAGAAGCTCTTTATAACTTTATTGGCATCAATATGATAGCAACGACAGACGCTGTTTCGGCCCCCATGGGCCTTTATCAAGTTGCACAGGATCATCAAATGACAATATCAAAACTGCACATATATATAGTCAAACACAATTATCCATGATTCCTCCATCAGCCAATCACCAACACCCTAGGGCAGAGGACCTGATGGAAGACTCATGCCAAAAATACACCACCAATAAAAACACAATGTTCAAATTTGAATCTCACCACTCAGAGATCAAGAGGAGTTTCCACAATAACATGTAACTGCTACAGCAGTCCCTGATAGGCAAAATGGCGTCATGATCACAAGACAAATCACATGTCTTGTCAGCTGACCAGACAAAAAAAAAGACGTGATTTGTCATGTGATCATGACGCCATTTTGCCTATCAGGGACTGCTGTAGCAGTTACATGTTATTGTGGAAACTCCTCTTGATCTCTGAGTGGTGAGATTCAAATTTGAACATTGTGTTTTTATTGGTGGTGTATTTTTGGCATGAGTCTTCCATCAGGTCCTCTGCCCTAGGGTGTTGGTGATTGGCTGATGGAGGAATCATGGGTAATTGTGTTTGACTATATATATGTGCAGTTTTGATATTGTCATTTGATGATCCTGTGCAACTTGATAAAGGCCCATGGAGGCCGAAACAGCGTCTGTCGTTGCTATCATATTGATGCCAATAAAGTTGTAAAGAGCTTCTAAATACATCGAGTGGTGCCGGTCCTTTGGTGAGATTCTGTGCATATACAGCATACATAATTATAATATTTTTTTATTTATATAGCTCCAACAATTTTCATAGCGCTGTACATAGTGCAAAACAAATAGAAGGGAGCAGAGATACATTCAAAACACTGTAAAATAGAAGTACAGAGACATAGATACTGTATTTGATGTGTGGTTTGGGATATCATAAATGCTGGTACATGTTCATATGACAAAGTACAACAGAAACAAAAAACACTAGGGGGAGGTCCCTGCCCTTGAGCTTACAATCTAGAGAGGTTACTGGGATGAAGACACTAGGGGAGGAGACAAAGGGGTTAGCGATAACACAGTGCGCCTCCAATGCCTGTTAAAACAAATTATAACCATGCGAGTTGGATCTGGATGTGAAACGCGGCTAATGTAAGTCAATGGGGCCACATATATCCGCGTTACAAACACGGAAATTTACGTTGTGAGCGTAGATTTACCCAGCAAGCACACGTGATGTGTTGTTGCTGGGCAGTTTCCAAATCGCAACCCGTGTTATAGCATAAAAACTCATGCGTATGCGTAACGCGTATCCACATTAAAAACAGATGCAGATTTCCGTACGTGATTCGAATGCGTGCTAGTGGAAATAGCCCCTAAACATATACACTGAAACAAAGAAGTATTGTGGGCAGCACGGTGGTGTAGCATTTAGCACCCTCGCATTGCAGCGCTGGGTCCCCGGTTTGAATCCCAGCCAGGGTGCTATCTGCAAGGAGTTTGTATGTTCTCCCCGTGTTTGCGTAGGTTTCCTCTGGGTACTCTGGTTTCCTCTCACATCCCAAAAACCTACAATTAAGTTAATTGGCTTCCCACCAAAGGTGCGTACACACGTCTGATTTTTCCAAACAACCGGTCATTCAGACCGGTCGTTTGGACGTCAAATCGGGTGTGTGTACAAACGGTCGTTCAGCTGGTAAGGCAGGTTTTGACGGATCCACTTAGCTGATCGGTCAAATCCAGTCTTATCAGCTGAACGATCGTTTGTACACACGCCCGATTTGACGTCCAAATGACCGGTCTTTTCCGTTTGGAAAAATCAGACGTGTGTATGTACCTTAAGAAAAAAAAATGGCCTTGGATACATACACAACATGATACATACATAGACATATGAATATGGTAAGGATTAGATTGTGAGCCCCTCTAAAGGGACAGTTAGTGACAAGACAATATACTCTGTACATCGCTGCAGAAGATGTTTGCGCTATATAAATACTAAATAATAATAATAAAGTATTGTATAGCTCATGGTAAAGGGAAAAGAAAAAACATTTAGTTTGCCTGGAAACTGAATCTGAATTGAATGCATGGCTGTGAGTTTTAGTCTATTTTGTAGGTCTATACGGGTTCATAGCTCAGTCTCTAGAGCTGCAGCCCCTGACCCGTATTCTGAGATGTGTGTATTATGTGCCCATTGCCATGTCTGCAGCGCAGCACTTCCTCATGTACCCTTCCTTCCTTCGACACAATTTAACAGATCACAACCTCTGCGTGGCATTTCCTTTCCTATTTCTAGCTTCTGCCTGTTCATTACCTACTAATTGAAGTCTTGCCACAAAGCTTGTTCTGTCAATTTAAACCAGCTCTGCCATATACTGGGGAATGTCACAAAGCTGTGCAGCAGAATAAAGGCGTGCAGAGATTGCTTTTATAGTCATGTCACCATCACTGAGTAACCAGCAGTTGAAAATCAATGGTTTTGCTACCTTATATTTAACCTTTAATCAGTGGCGTAGCTAAAGAGCTTTGGGCCCCAGGGTAACATGTTACATGATGCCCCCCCCCCCCCCCCCCAAAGCATTCTATGCATAACAATTCAAATAGCACAATAAAACCTGAAAACGCCATCCACAGTATGAGAGATGTAAGCAGAGGTGTAAGCAGTTTGTTAATGATAACCACTATTCAAAGCATATATGAAAGTGATTACTTCCAACATATCACCATTGAACAGCTAATACTGCAGTTGAGGGAGGGCACCTTGTGGGCCCCTCTGTTCCAAGGGCCCTGGTGTGGTCGCAACCTCTGCATCCCCTATTGCTATGCCACTGCCTTTAGTCTCCATAGTAGAGACTCACATTCTTTAGGGGTCCTGAATAGGGATGATCAATGAGATTCAAATTGTGCAAATTGCAAAATCATGCAAATATTTATGCAAATGTATGCAGTTTAAAAATGGACCAATCAATTTAAACCCAGGTTTAAATTGATTGTTCCATTATCAAGCTGCATACATTTGCATAAGAATTTGCATAAATGTGCATCATGGCGAAACAACTTGCATATCTGTGATCATCCCTAGTCCTGAACTATGCTCTGTAGATACAGATTGTCATAATTTTTAAATCATATAAACCTTATATTTCATTGAAAATAGTATAAGCACACTGTATATATATATGAATTTTACATTCGAGTTTTTAAGCCAACAACATGCTTAAACATTGGTACTGGGTATGTTTGGGTATGTCTAGATTCTAGAGATTAGTGGGGTGAAGACAATATAGAAAAAGGCAAAGGGGCTGTGAGGGAAGTTTGGGCACAGGGTGAAGTCACTAGTAGAATATCAGCAATGCTGACAATATTCTACTATTGGGCATTGAATAACTGTGATAATAGAATATCTGTAATTTTACCAATATGCTATTATCGCTTTACATAAACTTCCTCTCAAACTAACCCTCCCTTTGTCTACTCCAAAAACTAACATCCTTAATTCCCACATTTTTTTGCAATTCCAAGTTGAGAGAACGATATTCTTAATTTGTTGCTCTATTTGCCTAGCAGTGTTTTTACAAAGTGGTGTACCTCTCCCCTGCTTTACTTCTTCTTATCATGAAAACGATGTGTTGCCAATTAACTGAATCCGTTGTGAGGTGTTCCACCACAATTTTTCTGCATAAGACTTTTCTAGTCTTTTGGTATCCCTGCACAAGCTTTCTGGAAACATGTTGCACAATTTCAATATTTTATATATTGTGTTTGTACTACAGTACTTAAATTAAAATGGGGTATAACTGACTTGGAAGTCATTGCATTACCTTTTTATTTATATTGTACATGCCATCCAAAAATATTTGGAAATAGTGTTATATTACATAGTATGCCGGGTTCAGACACTGACAAACACATAAGAAAAAAATTACTTAGCCTACATCTTTTTTGTGCAAGTGCTCATGGGCAATCAGAAATCATTTTTCATTTTTTAGCCGAAACCTGACTGATTACTCTAGGTAGCTGCTCTGTTTTGATAGATTAGTCAAAAAAATGCTTATTTTAATATGGTCTTTCAAAAAATATTTTTAATTAAGCTCCGATACCAATGGGCCTGTATTTACAGCTTTGAAGCCATTACTTCATAATTAACACTAAGAAGCAAGTGTGAAGCATTTGTAGATTTCCTTTGCAGTGTCTGATGTTTCACATTTGTGATTTTGCAACATTAACGCTGTATGATAATGTGTATGATAAATGCTATTTAGAAAAGGGCAAAGCAATTATTGCAATCTCAGCTGTGGACTAATGGGTATGGCCACTTGTATTTGCTGAAGTCTGCAGCCAGCCTGTGAAGAGGCTGAGAGAGTAGCACCTGAGGGGTGTGTTGTTGCTTAGCAACACAGAGGAGCAATGTAAAGTGCCTGTAATGCAATCATTTTTAAAGAGTTTTGTCAGTGTGCCCTGATAATAAAGATAATTCAGTTTCTTCGGTGTAATAATAATAATAATAATAATAATAATAATAATTATTATTATTATTATTATTATGTTAAATACGACAGTTTGGTTAGTAATAGGAGTCATTAATGCTGGATCAATACCAAGGCCGGATTCATGCTTTTTACACCCCAATGCCGAGTATTTTGTGGCTCCCCTTTCATGTGCAGCAGAGCCCCTCCTCTTACATGTGCAACCCACTCTTCCACGTGTATCATTCATGTACAGCAGCCCCTCTCTTTCATTTACAGCTCCCTTGGGCATCAGTTTCCTTTTCGCATGTGTTGCTCCCCATTTCAGCCTCTTCTTACATATATTGGGCAGCCCCTCTTTCATGCTCAGGTGCCTCCCTGGTTTGCAGCCGCCCAAGTCCGGGATCTTTGTGGCCTTAACAGAAATCCAGCCCTGATCAATACTGTAAGTTACACTGGTTAGTGTAAGATTTCAAAACACAGTCCAGAAAGGAAGTGGAGAAAACTCTCCAAAATAATAATACATAATAATAAAAATAATAAAGACATCCATGAATAAAATGTTTTTGAAGTGTGGGATTGAATAAGCATTCCCTACAATGTTTGCCCCTTTCTCTCATCCTTCATTTCCTGCCTCAACCTATTTCCATGTTAAAGCTATGGAGGTCCAGGAGGCAGTAAATGTGAGGGAAAATCCTTCTGATGAGAACACTGCCAGCAACACACACACCCCTTTCTCCTTCTCCCTTTCCTCCCAAAGCTTCTAACCCTATTTATTTTCTACACTATTCAAAGCAAAAGTGAAACCGACATTCCTAGAGTTGGAGTTTAACCTTCTAACCCTAACCAATAATACTAATCTCATCCTCTTCAATGCCAATCAACACACTCAACACACACAACACTTGCCCTAAACAATGCTGTGTTGACATTGGTTTCAATCCCAGCATCCAGTCCACAACCTCTCTGCCAATAATTTTCTCAAGTTGAGCTTAGTACCCAGTCCACATTGTACTTCCTTGTCACCACATGATCACTGAGTTCCAGTGCCCAGACTGCTGCCGTAATAATTAACTGTTTTGTCCAGTTGGTAGCTACAAAGGCAATGTAAAGGTAGATTTCTTGGAAAATACAGATGGATAAAATCCCAACAGCAACTTACCATCTTGGAATTCATACGAGAGCTGATGAACCTAGCAAGCATTGTATACTGCAGTTTATTATTTCAGTTAACTAGTTTTACATTAACCACTTCAGCCCGCGGGTTGTTTTCACCTTATGGACGAGAGGAATTTTCACATTTCAGCGCTTCTCCCTTTCATTCCCCAATAACTTTATCACTACTTATAAAGAACAAAATGATCTATACCTTGTTTTTTTCTGCCACCAATTAGGCTTTCTTTGGGTGGTACATTATGCTAAGAATTATTTTATTCTAAATGTACAGTATTTTATTAGGAATTAGATAAAAATTGAAATGTATTATTTCCCAGTTTTCAGCCATTATAGTTTTAGAATAAAACGTTCTGTGGATAAAAGCCACACATTTTATTTGCCCATTTGTCCCAGTTATTGCGATGTTGAAATTAAATACCTAGTATATTGTATGGTGACAATATTTTATTTGGAAATAAAGATACATTTTTTAAGCTTTGCATACATTTTTTCAGCTTTACATCCATCACTAATCACATGCCCATAATTTAAAAATAATATACCCTCTTGACATACATATTAAAAAATTGTTTGCCTTTTGTATGTAGGTGTAATTTACTATTTGGCCACAAGATTTCCTTACCCATTACTTCCTATAAGTGTACAATAAGTACGCTTAATAGGAAGTAATGTGTTACACTGTAACTAGGGAAGTGATGCAGGCATTCAGTCATGCCTGCGATCATGGTGGCCTTGAGGAGAGTTGAAGGAATGGGAACTTTGTTCCCATTCATTAAGCTAACGATGGGCGGCAGGAGCAGCAGAAACGAGGAGGCGGGAGGCAGCATGGTGGTACTATTTAAGAATGATCACTGCTTTTGAACAAAACAATGATCACTGCTTTTGATCATTCTCGACGGATAAGAACGGATTGGCTCAGGGGACTTTTGTCCCCTGCTGCAAATCCCCCCTGTTGCCAGAAGATTGCAATTGCGGGCCTCGTGCGCACAGCCCCCCAAACTGTAGGTTCACGAGTATCACGTCACTGCAGGTGCAGCAGCTGCCGCTGCGGACGTGAGGCTCACATCCCTGCGGCAGAAATAGTTAAACATGATGCTTTGCAACACACTGCTTCCAAATCCTAGACATAGATCCCAGGCCTAAAATTCCAAACCAATGTACTTGCTAGCTCTTGACTCTGTATATTTGTTACTACTCATTACCAGTGATAAGCGAAAATGTTGATATTCTTTTTGCATTAATTTTCGACAAAATATTGTTAAATTTGACTTTCGAGTGAAAATGCCAATGAAAATAATTTTGTGATAAGTTTGTGATTTTTTTTTGCATTTTTTATGAACTTTCATGCTAAAAAAAATCATTTAGTGAGCTTTCGAGGTAAAATTAAAGATTTTTAGCATCTCTGTGAATTTTCGCATCAGACAGGAAAATTATTTGCCTTTGACCATATTGTAAAAATAAAATGTGTTTTCGCAAATATGTTCTCGAAATCAAAAATAGCATTTTTGATCTGAAAATTACTGGAAAAAATTTGCAAGCAACACTGCTCATTAGAATAAAACTAGGGATGAGAGGGTAAATTGTCCTAACCCGCATTTGAGGCAGCCCTGCACTTACCTCCCTAGGATCCAGTGCTGCAATTCTCCCTCCGTCCATGGGTGGCGCTATACCCCTATAGTGAGATTGCCGCCTGTCATCGTGACAACAAACAGCAAGGTATCCAGAGCCTCTGAGGACCGGAAGAAGAATGACTGCCAGCATCTGGATCCTGGGGGAGGTGTGTTGAAACGCCGCCATGCTGCACTTTGCGCTGCATACCTCCTGGAGGCTACCTAAAGTCCAGCTCAGGATTACCGCTCCTGGCTTCTTTTTTCCACCCCGAGTCTAACTCTGGGTTACCACCAGGAAGATTAACAATGCTGCAACCCGTTATATCGCAAGACACCTGCCACCGTGAACGTCGCAATGGTGGTGCATTGCAGTGCGGTAGGCCACGTTACTCAATGGACGTTACACCACACCACAACAAACCACTATAAATGTTGCCTTGGTGTAGACAAGGAGGGGGACATGGAAGTGGGATGATGTAACATAGCACTGCATTCATTTTAATTTAAGCCAAGTGAACCGGTTTCTCACTATGATGTACTATTGCCAGGAAATGTCTAGGACCTTCCCTTGCAAATGATTGGATGAGCGATGACAACAAGCTTCACTGGGCCGTGTAAAACTGTATTACTTTAGTAAGCTCCGGTGACTCATCAGACAGTGTATGGTCTGTGGGGATCCATTTGTTACATCCCCTTGTTCTCATATGTATAAAGCAGGCAGGAAGATATAATATGCCTAAGAATAATATCCTTATAGACCAGTCTGAGTATGGCACGTGTGTCAATTCTTAGCATCTCAAATGTTGGTTCCTTTCAAATGTTTATTTGTATCTCCATAAATAAATGTCTCTCCTTGGAATTGTTGGCTGCCATGACAGGGTGCCCGTCTCCATGGAAACACATCACTGCCAGCATCCATGCTAGGGTACATTTGCGTTCATACAATCCAAAGGATCTTTTATTTGTAGGTTCTCTCAGTAAGGCAGCAAAAACATGGATATTTATAACGTCGCCCTGTCTTACAAGAGTACAAATATGTTTTTATTATTGTGAGATGTCCTACTAAAAGTAAATAGAGAAGTGGAATTGCAGCAGCCTACTGGTAATCATCGATTCAGCCAATGTCGCCACGTCTCATCCTGAGCGAATTTCAAAAGGCTGTATTGTATGCGGCAGCCAGCGAAATTCATTCTGGCATACGGGATGCCAAGTTCAAATGTGCACAGAGCTTCTCTTTCAGAACACATGGGGCCTGCTTTACTAGCGTTGTTAGCTTATTCACAAGGCCATCAATAAAGCAGGTGCCGTCACATGATTCACTAAAGAGGCAATCTGCACAAAATCAATATCACAGCCATACTTGCTTTTTGCTTTCCCTAATTTTCACAATAACATGACTTGAGCTCAGAAAGGAACTTTAGAGAAAATGGGAAAAAATAATACATATTGCAAAATACATTGCACAGTGAGAAGTTAAAAAAATAGAAGTGAGATCAAGAAATGATTGATATTTGCCATGTAATTTGTTCATGTTGTTTGAGCCACAATGAGTCTGAACACATTCTATACCCACACCCCACATACATATGCACAGAAGCAGATACTGGTGGTTTTGCAGTTGGAAACAGCTGTTATTTCCCACAAAGCAGCAAGGTTCACAGACAGGAAACTGTCAGGACCTAGGTGCTGACATCCTACTGTGGGAGGGGTTTCACCCCAATATCAGTCACACAGACCCCCCCTGATGATCTATTTGAGAAGAGGTAAAGACTTCTCATGGGAAAGGGGGTATCAGATATTGATTGGGATGAAGTGCCAGTCTGGGTTAACCACTTAAGGACCGGGCTGTGTTTGGCTGATCTGTGCTGCGTGGGCTCTCCAGCCTGCAGCACAGATCAGCTTTGAGGCAGGGCGACCAGACTTCCCCCCTTTTTTCCCCACTAGGAGGATGACCTGCCGGGGGGTCTGATCGCCACCGCTCCGTGTGGCCGAGCGAGGGGGGGGGCTCCTCAAAGCCCCCCTCCTCAGCGCGATTCCTTCCTCCCTCTCTTTCCCTCCCTACCTCTCCCTCCATGGGCGGCACAGGACGGCGATGCGCAGCAGCGCCGTATTGATGTAAACAGTGGGGATTTCTTCCCCGCATGTTTACAATTAGCCTGCAAACCACGATCGGAGGCTCGCAGGCTATTCACGGAGACACCCTCCGTGAACTGACATGGAACGGCCGCTCGAACGAGCGGCTGTTTCCATGTAAAACCAGAAACGACCAGCCGCCGCCTATCAGCGTTAGCTGGTCGTTAAGTGGTAGTCCCTTTTTAAGGTTAACCTCCAGTTTGATGAAAAATAAGCAGCTCCTTCAGTTTAGCTCCATATATCAGGGCCTAGGTATAAAGGTGATGATCAGCTAATCCTCATAAAACTGCCATTATTTCTCCAAAAGTGATCCCCAGAAAGTATATAGAAATTTAGGTAAGATCTCCATTTTAATTAGGTTTATTCTACCAACTAGCGATAAGGGAAGCCCCTGCCAGCTTATATATTTGTTTTTGGTATGCTAATAAGGGGAAGGAGATAATATTTGTAGAAGTCAGGGGTATATCCAGTAATCCAGTACCTAAGTATTTTGTTTTGCTGACAAATTTGAGTGGAGTTTGAAGGTTAGGGATACTATTTAATGGGAGAAGCTTGGATTTTTCCCAGTTTACAGCTAGTCCAGTAAATGTTTTATAGACAGAGAAGAGATCCAAGACTCCAATGATGGACTGATGCGTGTTGATAAGGTAGATTGCTAGGTCATCAGTGTATAGAGACACCCTCTCCTCCAGCCCCTGAACCACAAACCCAGTAATGTTCCTGCTCTGACAAAGTGCTGATGCTATAGTTTCTATGGCTATGCCAAACAGAGCCGGAGAGAGACGGCGTCCCTGCTGAGTGCCCTTGTATAATGGAATGGAGTCAGATAACTCACCACCAAAGTCTGTGCATGATTAAGGACCACTGTGCGTCGATAACATGTCAGCAGATGGTAGCAAAGCAATATGTCCTCTCCTCCTGTCAAAGCGGGGTGACGCCCGCGAACCTGGTGGAATGTCTGAGGGGATCCCAGTCTTTTCCAGCTGCTTTTATTATTAGTATCCTGGGCTAAGTATCCTTCTCTTTTTTCACTTCTCACTCATTGCTCATATGCACTTTACCTATTAGGCTGCTCATATTGTTACAGTTGGTATATGCAGTTTGTTTGTTTGTTTGTTTTTTGTATCATCATTGCACAGTTATATATTTATGCACATAATTATCATCACTAAGCACTTTATACTTACTGAACCCGGGTTCTATCACTGGTGGGCTCTAAATTATTGCCCACCAGCTTGGTTTATCTTTGCTATTTATTAATAGATTTTTTGCTACATATGTGTTATTGTCAACCTATGTATTGAATACATGAATTATTGCAGCTGGTCATTTAAGACTATGAGGTCTTTTTTAACTGTTTTTATCCATACTTGAATCTCCCATTATGTCAATTATTATTATGTGAAATAAATTGTTACATTTTTGTATATATCTTGAGTGGTGCTGTATTATGGGCTTTCTTTCTCTACCCATATTATGTCAGCAGATGGTGTTTGAATTTTATTCCAGAATCAATAAAGCTATTTTGATACATACTGGATGTTGTGCTGAGCATACCTTGACTTTTGATAATGTTCCTAAAGGTGTGATCGCCCATTTATAGATTGCCAGATCAGGTTTGCCACTATAAAGGAGGAGATGCTAGTGGCTTCAGAGGGGAAGATAGGAGAACAAGGGTGTTTATTTCTATCCTCCATTTGCCAGTTTTGGCACAGATTGCTATTTTAAAAAATGGCGATCCACAGTCACAATGTAGGTGCATGGAGACCCCAGTTCTGGTGATAAGGCTGATTTACAATTTATATACATTTATAACAAAAGTGGAATTTCCCTTTAACCTCTAGGCGACCGCGTCACGCCGATGGGCATGGCTGCAGCGGCAGCCCCAGGACCGCCTAACGCCAATCGGCGTAAAGTCTTGGGGCTCTGTTTTGCAGGAGATCACGCGCAGGCTGCACGCGCATCTCCTGTTTGCCTTCAGTCTCTGAGCGGTGATCGCTACTCGGAAGACTGTTACATGGCGAAACCGCTGTGTATTTACATGTACAGCGCTGCGATCAGCAGCAGCACTGTACTGGGGACAGCCGTGTGACATGGCTGTCCCTCTGGGGGACAAGAGAACAATCGGCTCTCAGGCAGAAGCCGGCTGGGGGGAGGGAGGGGTTTTAGTAAAGAAAAAAAAGACAATATTTATTATAAAAATAATAAAGTATATATTTGTTAAAAAAAACACTGTTGGGGGGATCAGACCCCACCAACAGAGAGCTCTGTTGGTGGGGGGAAAAGTGGGGGGGAATCACCCGTGTGCTGTGTTGCCTTAAAGCTGCAGTGGCCAATTAAGTAAAAAATAGCCTGGTCACTAGGGGGGTTTAACACCATGGTCCTCAAAGGTTAAACAAAATGTATAGAAGTTAGCTTCTGCTAATGATTTTCCTTCTTGTAAAATCAGTATCCTATAAGGGCTCTTTTACGCTATGTGCGATTCCATTGTGATTCCAATTCCGATACAATTTTAAATGGTCCTGCATGCTGTGGTTTTTCTGCGTTTTTATTCTTGTTTTACTAGCATCCAGTGAAAATTGCAAATCAGAATCGCAATTCGCAATTTGCAGTGTAAAAGAAGACATTTTCTGAAAATTACGAGTAAAGGCAGCTTTCTTCCATTGGCCCATATTATCCAATCTCATTACAGAATAATACCAGCCCAGGCACAATCTCCCTATCACCCCCAACCACCTGTCAGGAAATCAAATAATTAACATATTTTATATTGACATTTTTTATCCTTCATGCTTGGAAGTCCATGCTGAAAGTCTTTGAACTGTCCTCCCAGAGGTGATAAAGATGGACAGAGTTTATAAAATTGGGACGGTTCTGGTCATATGACTCTGGGAACTCCTGCACTCTAATGATTTAAGATTCAGTGGTGTTTTGCTGAACGGACACTATTTTACTGACCTGACGAAGCGGATAAAACCTGTGAAACGCGTCATCATTTGTGTCCAATAAAATTATCTTTCATAAGTCACTCCTCATCTGAGGAATTTACGTTAGCTTATTAGAGCTTTATACACCTTGGGATGCCTCTTTCCACCCAATGGGCTTGATTCACTAAGCTGAGCTGCTACAGCAGCGCAGCTTAATGAGTGCAGAGAGTGTTATAATGGCCTGCGCACGCTATGCAGCCATAGCATGCACAGTGAACTTAAGCTGTGCTTAGATATAGTAAAGGCCACTTCGTTACTCTTAACGACCTCTCTGCTGAACCCGCCCAGAGCCCGGTGGGTCCAGTAGCTTCAATGTACGAGATTCCTGCACTGTGATTGGCCCTGTAGGCTGCCTGTCACTTGAGGTCATAAACTGTGATGAGCAGTTGGCAAATACTCTCTTTTGCCTTACCCTAAAGGTGTAAACAAAGTACAGATACTGTCACCCAATGTGGGGCTGTATGGACACTTCATTCTGCAACAGCCAAGTGATGTGCACTGTTGTTATGGAGGGACGAGGAGGTGCGACAGCAGGGCACATAATGGAGTGTCTTTCATCAGGCAGGGTAAGGAGAAGAACATTATCCATGTTTATTATTGTTATTTTGTTGTTGTTTAAAGATCCCATATGTAGGTTCTTTAACCGCTTCCGGAACAGCGCGGTTGAAATCTACATCCTTCTTGTGGCTACGCGGCTCTGACAGGATGTAGATTTCAACAATCATCACTGCACAGTCCCACCGCTCCCGCCGATCGCGCCGCCCTCCGTAACCCACTCGCACTGCCGTCAGTATGATAGCAGAGCTGTGTGAGCCGCTCCTGACCCTGTCATCACTGTAAGCCAGTACCATAGCAGTAGAGTATTGTACTTTGTTGGCCATCACATCCTGATTCAAAACTTCCCACATAAACCAGCAGTCTAATAGTGTTACAACGGAAGGCAAATGCAAAATCTGGCCCCAATTCATTTGGGTTAAATCGAATAGTTGGGCTTGAAAAGAGCATGGAAGGAGGCATGGACTTACGGGTGGGTGGATGCAGATCCAAAACAAATATTTAAAAGCCTCAAGCTGGATTTAACAATTTTAAATATGTGGTTATTGTTAACACCACTCTCCGAATGGCATGTTCAAGTATTTTAAACATCTTCAACATTTTAATTTGAAGCAATAATTGCAATGATTACAAAGCCCTGTTTGTAACTAGGATTTTAGAACCATTTTTCAGGTATTATATGGACTTGTCAGGGTTACAAACAAGCTAAATTGGCTCCTGCCTAAAATATCAAAGGTGGATTTATTCATTTTCATTTCAAAATTTAAATAGCTGGAATTAGACAAAACTAGACTGTCAGAAATAATTTAAAAACACTATCTAAAATGTGTCAGTGTCTAATGGAATATGTGTTTTAATTAAAAAAAAGCACCCTCATTTATAAGGCTGAATGCTATAGCAACTTGCCCAACACTGAGTGGCCATTATTTGCAGAAACCTTGGACTGCTGCTACCTTCTGCATACCAGGACTTGACTTTAACTTGAAATGAATATGAAAAATATATGTGCATGTACGTGACCTTCACACTACTTATCACCTTACGAAACACTATTTGGTGGTTAGACCACTTATGTGAGGAAATGCTAGAGTCTGATGTAAATCTGATCTTTTTGAAAAGAGCAATGTGGAAATGAAAAATGGAGGAGGCAGTGGTGAACTTACCTCCTCCAAGCAGACACAAAAACAGATATATTATATTAACAAGCAAATGTATTTATATATACACTCCAAAGGGTCAAAGCAACGCATTTCGCAGGTGTGGCCCCGCTTCATCAGGCAATTTGGATGGAGCATACAGCAACAAGTGTCTATGACTCAGCCTAGCGCCTCTGACAGAGCAACGCCTTTCTGCTCTGACAGAGGTGCTAGGCTGAGTCATAGACACTTGTTGCTGTATGCTCCATCCCCATTGCCATTGCTGCCTCTGTTCATTTCCACATTGTTTGAGTCCACCCATGGTGGAAAGGTGCTAACCCCTTGTTTCCAGATCTACAGAGAGCGACTTCTTAATCCTGAGTGGGGACAGGTCTAATCACCCCACCTACATCTACAGTAGTGTTTACTATATACATATTGTTTTAATATCTAGATACTATTGATATTTACTTCGTGCGCTAAGGATTACCTTATACCTTGAATCTCACATACATGTTAGTTTAATGAAACCATAGTAATACTAAGAGATGGTGCATTAAAAGTACATATGAAATGGCAGCGTTCATTTGGGTGCAGGGAGAAGCAGACAGACGGCTCTCCCTGCACTAGGCAATCTCGGGGGAATAATTAATCTCCAGATATCATCTCTTCTAGAACCTTCGCTCCTCCCAGTAGACACTCTTGTCCTCTAGCTTAGTCACCTCCTCTCACTCCCGCATCCAGGACTTCTCACAAGCATCACTTCTCCTTTGGAATGCTCTCCCACAGCAAGTCCATCATGCTAAAAGACTGGAAAACTTTAAATGTTCTCTCAAAACACACCTGTTCAGACAAGCCTATAATTTGCTATAGGTAACATTGGAGATTTACTGCCTCATCCGCTAACCTCTATGTCTCCTTCCCTATTGTCTCCAACCCACTATTCTCTAGATTGTAAACTCACAAGGGCAGGGACTTCCTCCTAGTGCTTCTTATTCTTATGTAATTTAACTTATGAACATGAACCAGTATTGGCGATGTCTCAAACCACACATTAACAATGTCTGTATTTGTATTGCTGGATGTCCTGATTGTACAGAGTTTTAAACCTCTCATGTATCTATGTTCCCTACTATTTGTTTTGTATTATGTACAGTGCTATAGAAGATGTTAGCGCTATATAAATAAAAAATAATAATAATTATTATTCACTCTGTTGCATCAAACCAAAACTAAGCTAAACACCCACATAATGGAGCAAGGCATCCCTGAGCAAAATATGTCACAATGAAAGATAATGAATGAGAATGTTATAAGTTTAGCTTTTTCTAATATTATGCATGTTGGGTTTTATGGCTCTGTACAAATTAACAAGCTGACACATCATTGCAATCCAGCGGTTCTGGAGGTTTGTTTAGCTTCTAAGGGCAACAATGGTTAATTTGCATATATTCAGCAGTGATGCACTGGGAGACATCTCAAGATCACTCCAACCTGAATTATCGCAAATTCTTTGTTTTAAGAAAGCAAACTTTTGTTTTTCTAATATTAGTTTAACATTTTTGTATTTTTAGTGTATGGGTTGACTATACTTAAAGCTAAATTTTTTATTTTTATTATCAACTCACCTAGCATGTCCATCCAATGCTCTCTACGTTGTAATCTCATAAGAGCATGGCCCAGCCCCTCTTGACCTTCCCCTTTCCCTGTTTCTAATAAAGCAAATGGCATTTGTATGACCTTATAGTGTTATGCTTACAATATGTATGCAGTTATGTTACCCAGAATGGTCTAGATTAAGCTCTGTAGAGTGCCAGAAGATGAGGCATTGTCAAATGTCAATAATTATAATAATAACAATAAATACTTAAGGGAATTGAAATGATTTGCATGTTTAAACATGGGAATGTATCAGGGTAATTTTATATTAATGTTAATGTCCTAATCTTCATTTTTCTGGTCCATCATTTAACTTAATGGTTGCTGAGGATGCAAACCTTGAACTAGTACCGTCATTTCTTCTACAGTATCACATGTAACTATAACAGAGGAAAGTCGCTAACAACCACTCGTCACAAACCGTGAGCAGGGAGTATGAGAGCCACACGTCAAGTAGTTTTGGAGAAACTCTGCTTTACCGAATCCTATACAATAAAATGCAAGTGTCCCTGCGTCATCAACTGAATGGTTGTTTGTCCCTGGCTTTTTTGTTCTGAGCATGTGCGCAGCCAGGGCAGTTAGGACACAGGGCCGGATCTGACAGTTTTCTGTGTGTGGTTCACAGAGGTTTTCATTGCATTGTGGGAAATAACAGCTTTCTCCAACTGCCACGCAAGCAGCTCCCTATGTGCATATACTTCAGATAGTGGTGGGGAACGAGCAAGCAGGACGCGTATGTGCTTGCATTGCGGGGTCGGAAGGGGGGGAGCTGTAGCGGATGTGACCTAGCACCTGTTTTTTAATGTAGAGATATAAAAGCACCTGTTTTTTTAAAGTAGAGATATAAAGGTCCAATATTTATTGCAATCTATTAAAGACAACAGCACAATAAGCTCACGCGTATCAGGGCAAGCATGGCTTCTTAGTCGGCTTGTAAAGCCAAGACTAAGGAGCCATACTTGCTCCGATATGTGTGAGCCAGATTTATTTTGGTAAAATAAAGCTGGAACTTGAAATATGTGTTTTAAGCTTCTTACAGTGTTGGGTGAGACTTATGTTAATTTCAAATGAACTATGCACAGTCCAGCTATGACAGAGGCGCTTGGCCAGCTGATAGACTCACTGAGTTACTCCTTATTTGCCTGATGACGCTTAAATTATCCAGCGAAATGCGTTTCACTGTGGAGTTATCAATTGAAGTTTTTGAACTGCACTCGTATATACCTGTATCTTCTATGGGGAGGCAAGTCTCAACTACCTCCCATTTTTATCAATTTTAAAACAATTGTTTTTATTGCTTTGGCGCCTCTGTTCCAGTTGTCCTTTTATATGCACGGGCCAGGAGCAGTAGAGTATAATTTGATATTAATATTTTGTAAGATTAGACTAGCCCAAAAACATATTCAGTTTTAGTAGGTGGTGGACAGATACAGCAGTTTATGCATTTGAGGATATATACCAGTGATATTTCTGCTCTTACAGTTCCAGGCCTGCTCAGGAATGACAGAAATAACACAAACTAGTTTACAGAAAGAGTACCTACACTCCTTACTCTTTTTTTTAAATGGGGACACACAGCTAAATTTGTGTGGTACCACAAAATTATTATCAATGAAACAAACCATCTCGTAAGACACATATAATCTAAGTCTGAAATGGTGATTACTTTTCTTAATAAATAGTTTGCTCAATGGAATATACGTGTGACTATTGGCAGTTACAAATGGGTTCCACTGAACTTGTTAGGTATTATTTATTTGCACTGTGTAGAAGGCAGCAGGAGGCATGGGAATGAAAAGATGCAGTTGTGGCAAGAGAAAAGGTTTTCCTACTGTCTTGAACTTTGGAGACATAACTGGGAATTATGGTAGCAAGATCTTTCTACTGCACTGCTTCTATTCTGACAAGTTGCATTAACCCCCCTTCCTCACAAGCAGGGGTGTAACTACAGATCATGGGGCCCCCCAGCAAAACTTTGATGGGGCACACTAATCTTCACACCCTCTCCCTTGCCAACCCTGGTGACCCTCACAGCCAGGGGGCTTAGCTTACAAGAGTCATAAAACATTATAGTCTTCACACCCATAACAAGCCTAGCTACAAAAACACCTGATCTGAAGGATGGACCCCTCGATCTGAAGAAGTAGTTGAGGCCCACTTACAGCTCTGGGCCCCCTTGCGGTTACAGGGGCTGCTCCCTTCTAGTTATGCTCCTGCTCACAAGGCCTTTTTTTAATTTCAGCACTGTGATTATTTAACCTAACATAGCTCATTCATTTTTTTTCAAGTAACCAAATAAATCTGTTGTCATTTTTCAGAACACATAGGGCTAGTATTCACAGAAATAAAAGATGGACAATTTTTTTTAAATGTTTTAGGTAACATCTGAAAAAATGAAATGTATATACAGTGGGTTGCAAAAGTATTTGTCACCCTTAAGTTTTCCACATTTTGTAACATTACTGCCACAAACATGAATCAATTTTATTGGAATTCCACATGAAAGACCAATACAAAGTGGTGTACATGTGAGAAGTGGAACGCAAATCATACATGATTCCAAACATTGTTTACAAATAAATAACTGCAAAGTGGGGTGTGCATAATTATTCGGCCCCTTTGATCTGAGTGCAGTCAGTTGCCTATAGACATTGCCTGATGAGTGCTAATGACTAAATAGATTGTACCTGTGTGTAATCTAATGTCAGTACAAATACAGCTGCTTTGTGAGGGCCTCAGAAGTTGTCTAAGAGAATATTGGGAGCAACAACACCGTGAAGTCCAAAGAACACACAAGACAGGTCCAAGATAGGTCAGGGATCAAGTTCTTGAGAAAATCGTTTTTAAAAATGCAAAGAAAATGGTTTTTTAAATTGTCATTTTTCTGAGTCTAAAAAACATTTTTTCTTTGCATTTTTAAAACCCATTTACTCAAAAACTACAAACGCTGTCCATCTAATCCAGTGGTTCCCAACCTTTTATGAGGTATCGCCCCTTAGGGGAAGACGACTCACCCCTGTCGCCCCCCTTCTCTTAGTACGGTATACCCTTACGCCAGGTGGTGGTGCCAGTGGAGGGGGTAGCGCTGTGACCTTGCCAGCTAAAAATAGCCAGTGACTCAACTACTTCGCGCCAATTCCCTTACCGGTGTAATGTCAGCTATTGCAGCCCCGCACGTTGTGCAGCCCCGCATGCGCAGTAGGAGCCTGCGTCCCATTAAATTGTGCAGCCACGTAAAACGTCCTAAATATCTCCGCTTCGGCACCACGTACACTCCCGAAATTTTCAGGGGAGGGAGGGGACCCCCAGATCTAGCTCTGTGCCGAATTGCATCCCCCGAGCCCCGCTGGTTCCCGAGACTGATTGCAGCAAACCTATCTCGGGAACTAGTGGGGCTTGGGGGCTGCAATTCGACACAGAGCTAGATCTGGGGGTCCCCTCCCTCCCCTGAAAATTTCGGGAGTGTACGTGGTGCGGAAGCGGAGATATTTCAGGTAAATAATATCTAACTTCCCACTGAGCATGCGCGATACTCAGTGAGGAAGGCTGCTTCCGGGCTGCAATATCTGACATTACACCGGCGCGTGACCAACGAGCCCTGAGGAATTACGCAACTCTATCATGCACACTTGCATATTTTATACAGATCATATTTTTTGCCCATAATTTTCTTAAAAACGATTGACACTGTGACACTTTATTTTTTCTGCCTTTTCATACTGATCGCCCCCCTGTTGCCCCCCACAAATGTACCGCCCCCCCTTAGAACCCAAATGGCCCACCTGGGGGCGATCGCCCCCAGGTTGGGAACCACTGATCTAATCTGACTGAGCTGGAGCTGTTTTGCAAAGAAGAATGGGCAAGGATTTCAGTCTCTAGATGTGCAAAGCTGGTAGAGACATACATTAAAAGACTGGCAGCTGTAATTGCAGCAAAAGGTGGTTCTACAAAGTATTGACTCAGGGGGCCGAATAATTACGCACACCCCACTTTGCAGTTATTTATTTGTAAAAACTGTTTGGAAAGATGTATAATTTTCGATCCACTTCTCACATGTACACCACTTTGTATTGGTCTTTCACCTGGAATTCCAATAAAATTGATGCATGTTTATGGCAGTAATGTGACAAAATGTGGAAAACTTCAAGGGGGCCGAATACTTTTGCAACCCACTGTACATTTTACCTAGAACATGCAGAAAGGGATCAGAAGGGTGAATCTTGTTTTAGGTCAGAAAGTTAGCTGAATTGATACAGTGAGCCTGACACATTAATGGACAAAAATATGTTCAACAAATACATCTTAGTTCCAAAGTGGTGCACAGGATGCACAGTGGTGGTGGTGGGGTAAGACACAGTGGTAGTGTGTAGCACAGGTGAGCACCTTAGAGGGTTCAGATGAAGCAGGTGTTTTCGGTGCTCAGTGCCAAGTTCTGTAACTAGGTGCACCATACGTACCAGTGATGCTATACAGTGCAGGCCGCTTAAGGGTAATTTGGGATTTTGGCGATCGTCGGCCCCCCAATTACATCCCCCTCCAAGTTGCGACCACTCGGAGGGGGAATAGTATTTTATGCCGTCGGGGATTTGAGCAGCAGCAGGGAGAGCTGTCATTTGGCTCACCCTGCGCCCAGCTCACAGATGGCGTACATATACGAACGCAGTTCAGGCGCAAACAGTGAGGGTGAATATCTACCATAGAAGACGTTTGTTTATCAGCTACTGAAACTTAAACCTTAACATTTGAAGCTGATAGTTAATTCATGGCTAACAATACTTAGATTAAATAATTAAAATGAGCATAAATACCTGTATCTGTAAGATGTTATCAGTGTACAATGTACATTTACTGGCAAATGCATTTGCCAATGGACAGGTATGATATGCTTATGTTGTAAATTATGCCTTATTTATTCAGAAATAAGAGTTTTTTCTTTTGTTCTAAAATAATAATAGCTGGGTGATTTCTTGCTAAAACAGCAAAACTGCTAGTGATGATCGTAATCAGCTAATTACGATTACGCACATTTTCATGTACATTTTCGCAATTTCGCCTATATGTAATTACAATTTGTACAATTAATTTATTTCGTATAGTCATTCGTAATTTCGCAAAAAAATTTGTGTAATTTTTGCGTAGTTTCGTGGCGACTTTGGCAGTGAATAGCAAAGCTCCCATACATGCTGTTGACACCAAAATGTGTTGACACTGCATATGTTAAGGACAATAGTGGGTACAAGTCAATTTCCAAAAAGACCTTGTAGTTTTTGAGTAAATGGGTTTTAAAAATGCAAAGAAAAAATGTGTTTTAGACTCAGAAAAATGACAATTTAAAAAAACATTTTCTTTGCATTTTTAAAAACGATTTTCTCAAAAACTACAAGGTCTTTTTGAAAAATTATTTTTTGTGTTGTACCCACTATTCTCCTTAACATATGTAGCAATTTTGGTGTCAATAGCCTGTATGGGAGCTTTGCTATTAACCACTAAAATCAGCACAAAATTTGGCAAAAATACTTGAAATTATGAAATGTACCTATTAAATATGAAATTATTTTTGATTTTCCCTGAAATTTCACATTACGATGTGTAATTGCGAATTATCGATGCGAAATTTCGGCCCACCACTAAAAACTGCTATATCATGAAACAAATAATAAAGAACGTCTTTTTCTGGGCTGGGAAATGGCCCGCTAAGGGTTTCCTCTTCTGGGTCACCACAAAAATATTTTAATGAATTACATTTAAAACATATGAAGCTGATACTTTTAATGTAAGACTTTTCTTTTTGTAAGACTCTTCTTTGTTTTCTATTTGACAGGTAAACTATGACCACTTTATTATTAGTGTTCGTGTGTTTGCGTGTCATTGCTGCAGCAATATCCGTGGAAGTTTCAGGTAAGCTATGTTGTAAAATAACATTCATTTTTATGTATTGATGCTATAATTAGACTCTAAAAATGTACATATAAATAAACTCATGTGTAGTTTAAAGTTAAAGGGAATTTAGCACTTGGCATTTTGAATAACTTTCTGTCTGTTTTGGCTACGTATAATCTTTGTGGTAGAATTGAGTGCTTTCAATAAGCCTGGCTAGACATGCTTTTATGCTGTGTAGATGTGATAGTACTGTCCCAAAATTGTCTCACCTGATTGCCACCTCTTTGGCTACCACCATAAGCCTTCCAAATTGTCCCAAAAGACCTAAACTTAACCTGTTCTGCTCAATTCAGTTCTTATTTGTTAATTAAAGAGACACTGAAGCGAGAATAATTCTCGCTTCAGAGCTCATAGTTAGCAGGGGCACACGTGCCCCTGCTAAAACGCCGCCATCCCGCGGCTAAATGGGGGTCCCTTCACCCCCAACCCCCCACAAAATCAACGACCAAATTGGTCGTAGATTTTGCTGCTCCTAGAGGCAGGGCTAACGGCTGTAGCCCTGCCTCTAGTCGCGTCTATCAGCAGCGCATCGCCGCCTCTCCTCCGCCCCTCTCAGTGAAGGAAGACTGAGAGGGGCGGGGGAGAGTCGGAGATACGCGCTGACAGACGCGCGTGAGGCAAGGCTGCGGCGGTTAGCCCTGCCTCAATCCGGAAGAGATCCCCGGCTGCTCGGAGGGGATTTGTGAGGCAAGGGACCCCCGTTTAGCGGCGCGATAGCGGCGTTTTAGCACGGGCACACGTGCCCCTGCTAACTATGAGCTCTGAAGCGAGATTTATTCTCGCTTCAGAGTCTCTTTAATGCCTAATTAGATTCTTATTGCTTTCCCATCCTCAGTAATTTTCAGGTCTGGTCTCAGCTCTCATATATAGTAAACATTGTGTGCATCTCCACAGAAAGATATATATCTACACATAGGTTTGAAAACCTCTGCCTTAGATTGTGCTCCCTTATATGAAACAGTAGAGACTTAACCCCTCAGGGACTTTTGTGGGTAGTTTTAACTACACTTGCTTCTGCACTCCTAATGTGAATGCACGTGCCTGCTGCCACCACTAAACTCAGCTGTCTAATTATAGCTGAGTTACGTGCACCATTCAGGAGCCAATTTCATTGAACCAGTATGACTGTGAGCCAATCACGATGATGTCATGCTTATGAGCAGAGCATACTTTAGAATGTGTGCAGCCAGCCATCGCAGGTGCACTGATGCCTGACCTGGTTAACTGGAAGAGGGTGCCGGAGGGCAATTACAGGCAGCGGAGGAGGCACAATAGAGAACGGGGGGAGTGGTGAGAATCTGAACAGCTCACCATACATGCCTGCTTCCCTCCATTTCTCATATTCATTTAGGCTCTGGTATCCAGAGTACCTAAAGTGAATGATGGGAGATTGGGGGGTTGCAGGGTGAAGTACTCGCCTGTCCTGACAGCATCTATCCAGGCAGGTGATCATAACGCCTCCCTGTCAGAAGGGCTCAGGCGATTCTTTTTCTTTTGGTGGCTGCCCAGATGGGGGCAGGCCACAGCCACGCAAGCAGACCTTCTTCAGTCTTTGGAAACATGGCAGCTACTGCATTGCAAATGAGGGGGTGGAGCGGCTCTATCTGCCTGAAGACTTCAGGACAGATAATGTAAATACACCCTGTGATATCTCCCCCCCCCCCCCCCCGCGTTCAGAGCCACCGGGTTCTGAAGGGGTACGGAGAGACTTTATGCCTATGTTCATTTTAATAAATACACATTTATTTTAATGTTTTTCCCTTTTATTTATTTTCAGACCATGTTAACTCACTAAGCGTGAGCATACCTGAAGAGACTCCTCTCAATGTTCAGATTGGACTCTCAGTCACCATCCCCTGTTATTTCATTAATGCTGTGGAACATCTAACTGTGGCCCCCTCAACAGCACCCTTGACACCTAGGATTAAATGGAGCAGATTCAACAAAGGACGAGAAACAGTCTTGCTGGTGGCCACTGATGGTAAAATCCGTGTGAACGAAGCCTACAAAGAACGTGTTTCTTTGCCAAACTATCCTCTCATCCCTACCGATGTCAGTCTGGAAATTGTAAACCTGTTATCCGGTGATTCTGGAACCTACCGCTGTGAAGTAATGCATGGAATAGAAGATAGTCAAGACACAATACAAGTCAATGTGAAAGGTATAGTTAATTGTCCCACTCTAACTTTTTAATTGATCTTTACTGTTTATTGTTATTGTTTATAAACATCCTTATAAACCTCCTGTTAATAAGCAAGACGTTGTACGTCAGGATGATACCGTTTATTGGCTAACTAAAAATTAATAAGAATAAGCAAGCTTTTGGCCTTGCAGCCTTCGTCGGGCTTACATCATGTTAGTTTGCAGGCTGGTGGTACAGACAGCTATATACATGCAACATCAAAAGGGAAAACAGATTTTTTTCAAGCATAAATACATGTCATTAAGATGCCTTAATTGAAACAGAACATTTAAATGGGGTGAGAGGTTGTTAGCTGAGATAAGGATCGCTGTTTACGAGATGCTCACAGACCTGGATCCTTATCTCAGCTAACAACCAGACAACCCATTTAAATGTTCTGTTTCAATTAAGGCATCTTAAGGACATGTATTTATGCTTGAACAAAATCTGTTTCACCTTTTGATGTTGCATGTAAATAGCTGTCTGTACCACTAGCCTGCAAACTAACAGGATGTAAGCCCGACGAAGGCTGCAAGGCCGAAAGCTTGCTTATTCTTATTCATTTTTAGTTAGCCAATAAATGGTATCATCCTGATTTAAAACTTCTTGCTTTTACTGATAGCTAACACAGTACAATACCCTACTGCTACTACTACTCCTGTTAATAAAGATGTGATAAAGCATATCAGTAGGGCTTTTCTTATTTTATGAAATGTAGTAAACTAAATACTGAATATTTTCCCCCTAATAGTTGTTTTAATTTGGCATTTGGGTTCTATTCAGGCTAGGTGCACACATAACATAACATGAAAAGCTGCTTTGTATGTCATGTTTTATGTTAATGTTTTTGAAAATTATCTCCTAGGTAAGGATGCTCGTTCTGATTTCCGATCTGAAATTGCATTTCTGCATCAGTATTCGGAAATCGGTAATAGAAGTGTGGTAGGAGGATTTTCACGGAAATCTCGAAAAATTTTCAGAATTTAACATTGATTTTCTCAAAAAGGTGTTTTTGAAAAAAAAAATTCCTGTTGTTTCCACTTCTGCTTAAAGCGGATCCGAGATGAAAAAGTAACTATAATAACAAATATAGTAACAAATAACTTGTCTGTATATCTTATCTAAAGTTTAGATAGTTTACACAGCAAATCTAGCTGCAAACAGCTTTAAAAAAGTTTATGATTATTTATTCCTGTGATACAATGAGGGCAGCCATGTTCTGTTTGTCACATTGTCACAGGCTGAGGGCTGGAGATGCTATCAGCTTGCCTGTGTGTAAATTCAGTCCCCTCTCCTCTTCCCTCCTCCCCTCTGCCTCTTAAATCAATGGCTAGTAACCTCCTCCTCCTGCCCAGACTGAGCTCCCATAAGCCCCTGCTACCTGGGACTGAGTGCCAATGCTCTCTGAAAATCTGTGGGCGAGGGTTGTTTAGTTTATAGGGAATTAGAGCAGGGGTCTAGTCCTGGGAAAAGAAGTGAGTGGACTCACTAGGAGAACCCCTGCGGCGCGCGCAGCGTGGCGCGCCAAAAATGGGCATGGTCAAGCACACCATGGGCGTGGTCATGGGTGGGTCCAAATATACATGACCTTAGCAGTGATGTAAAAGGTCTGCCGAGGAAGTTTGAGCTCTGCCGTAGTGTATCCCCCAAAAATAGATGTAATCTGATAGCATTTCACCAAAAAGACACATAATCTGGTAGAAGTTCCTCTAAAATACAGATAATATGGAAGTGGTTCCCCCAAAATAGACAATGTGGCAGCAGCAGTTCAACCAACATACACATAATTTGGAAGCAGTTCCCCAAAATACGCGAAAACTGGCAGCGGATCACCCAAAATACACGTAACACCCAAAGGACATATAATCTGGCAGTAGTGGTCCCCCAAACATACACAATCTGGCAGCAGTTCCCCAAAATACACGTAATCTGGCAGCAGCCGTTCCCCTAACATACACATAATCTGGCAGCTGTTCCCCAAAATAGGTACCCCCAGGTAGCCAGGTCTATAGGTGTCCCCAGTATAAGTAGCCATGAGTATAGTGGTCCCCAGTATATGTAGCCAGAGGTATAGTTGCCTAGTATATGTAGCCAGGGGTATATGTGCCCAGTATATGTAGCCAGGGGTATATGTGCCCTGTATATATAGCCAGGAGTATATGTGCCCAGTATATATAGGCAGGGGTATATGTGCCCAGTATATATAGCCAGTGGGATATGTGCCCAGTATATATAGCCAGTGGGATATGTGCCCAGTATATATAGGCAGAGGTATATGTGCCCGGTATATGTAGTCAGGGGTATATGTGCCCAGTATATGTAGTCAGGGGTATAGTAGTCCCCAGTATATGTAGCCAGGGGTATATGTGCCCAGTATATGCAGCCAGGGGTATATATGCCCAGTATATGCAGCCAGGGGTATATATGCCCAGTATATGTAGCCAGGGGTATATGTGCCCAGTATATGTAGCCAGGGGTATATGTGCCCAGTATATGTAGCCAGGGGTATATGTGCCCAGTATATGTAGCAAGGGGTATATGTGCCCAGTATATGTAGCCAGGGGTATATGTCCCCAGTATATGTAGCCAGGGGTATATGTGCCAAGTATATGTAGCCAGGGGTATATGTGCCCAGTATATGTAGCCAGGGGTATATATGCCCAGTATATGTAGCCAGGGGTATATGTGCCCAGTATATGTAGCCAGGGGTATATGTGCCCAGTATATGTAGCCAGGGGTATATGTGCCCAGTATATGTAGCCAGGAGTATATGTGCCCAGTATATGTAGCCAGGGGTATATGTGCCCAGTATATGTAGCCAGGGGTATATATGCCCAGTATATATAGTCAGGGGTATATGTGCCAAGTATATGTAGCCAGGGGTATATGTGCCCAGTATATGTAGCCAGAGGTATATGTGCCCAGTATATGTAGCAAGGGGTATATGTGCCCAGTATATGTAGCCAGGGGTATATGTGCCCAGTATATGTAGCCAGGGGTATATGTGCCAAGTATATGTAGTCAGGGGGTATATGTGCCCAGTATATGTAGCCAGGGGTATATATGCCCAGTATATGTAGCCAGGGGTATATGTGCCTAGTATATTTAGCCAGGGGTATATGTCCCCAGTATATGTAGCCAGGGGTATATGTGCCCATTATATGTAGCCAGGGGTATATGTGCCCAGTATATGTAGCCAGGGGCATATGTGCCCAGTATATGTAGCCAGGGGTATATATGCCCAGTATATGTAGTCAGGGGTATATGTCCCCAGTATATGTAGCCAGGGGTATATATGCCCAGTATATGTAGCCAGGGGTATATGTCCCCAGTATATGTAGGCAGGGGTATATGTGCCCAGGTAGCCAGGTGTGCCCCCACCCGGAGGGAGCAGCGAAGAGAAGGAGAGCTATGGGGACAGCGGGGATGGGCCGACATCTCCCCCCCACCATCCCTCACCTTCGTGCTCCCCTTCCTGCCTCTCCCCTCCGGTGTTTTGAAATGTCGGGCCCGGCGGCGAAAGTGGGCGGAGACTTACCGCGTTCCAGCCGCAAGGGACGCTCTGCTCTGTGTGCGGCTAGTCTGGTCTTCTAGCCGCACACAGAGCGGAGCATCCCTTGCGGCTAGAAGAAGGTGGAAAGTCTCCGCCCACTTTCGCCGGCGGGCCCGACATTTCAAAACACCGGAGGGGAGAGGCAGGAAGGGGAGCACGAAGGTGAGGGATGGGGGGGGGAGATGTCCGCCCATCCCTGCTGTCCCCATAGCTCTCCTTCTCTGCGCTGCTCCCCTCCACACAAGCCAGGGTGAACGGCATCCACTCTGAAGAATAAGTGGGTGGACGCCGTTTACCCGCGTCCACGCAGGACTCGACCCCTGAATTAGAGTATTAAAACAAAACAAAAAAAGTATTTGGCTTGAGAAATGTCATATAAACTATATGAAAGGAACACAATTATGCAATGAGTAAAAGTTTATCTCGGATCCACTTTAACAAACCCTGAAAATGTGGTGTTTCTAGCACCTACCCGGGCTTTGCTATTAACCACTTAAGTCGACGGCCATTAACTGTAATGTAAAATACAGAAAATCTGCATTACCAATATGCGGTATGCCGCCGACCGTAGAGATTAATAGCAAAGCCCCCATAGGTGCTAGAAACACCAAATTTTCAGGGTATGTTAAGCAGAAGAGTGGAAACAAGAGGGAAAAAATCCTTCAAAAAAAAAAAAGACCTTCTACTTTTTGAGAAAATCATTGTTAAAGTCGGAGGAAATGTAAAGTGCAGAAATCCGCATTACCGATATGCGGTATGCTGCCGACTTTAGAGATTAATAGCAAAGCCCCCATAGGAGATAGAAACACCAAATTTTCAAGGTATGTCAAGCAGAAGAGTAGGAACAAGAGGGAAAAAAATCTTTCAAAAAGACCTTGTACTTTTTAAGAAAACTCAATGTTAAAGTCAGCAGAAATTTCCGCAAAAATCATCATCGGAATGTGGAAATCGGTAATCGGCAATGGTGGAAAGCGGATTTTACGCATAAGCGGAAATTGGCAATTTCGACCAACCCTACTTCTAGGCAAAAAATTAATTGCATATGGGCTTATGTCTTTTAAGCTATAAAACAAAGCAGAAATAGTGATCCTTTGAACTGTCCTGCAGTAAAACCTTATCAAAGGCTATCTCTCTCTGTGTGTAGTTCGGCTAAGAAATAGAGCATTAATAGCAAAGAAATGTTTCTAACATTGTTTCCAGTACAGGAAGAGTTAAGAAACTTCAGTTGTTATCCATGCAAAAAAGCTTCTCTGACCTCTCCGACCAAACTTTTGTCGGCTGCAGTGCTGTTTTCTGGAGCACTTATACATCAAAGAAATACTCCGAGACTAATGCTGGGAATACACGGGTCGTTTTTCCACTCGATTCTCTGCTCGATCGATTTTGCCGCTCGATTCTCCACTCTACACTGTTATCTTCTGCTCGTTTTTCTAATCTTTTTTCCATTCTATCAGGAATCCAGCGGCAAAATGATCGAACGGGAGATCGGACATGTCGGAAATCATCTTTCTAACCATCTATCTGCAGCAAACACGACCCGTGTATTCCCAGCATTAGCAGTATAAGAGATTTAGATAAGATTTTACTGCAGGGAAGTTCAAAGGGTCATTAGCTCTGCTTGTTTTATAGTTTAAAATACAGAGTGTGGCTTGTAATTGCAAATATGACAGAATAATGCAATGTTATAAAACAAAGCTATATATCTGAAAATAAAAATAGGAAATAATTTTTTTTGCTACTAATGTTCTATGAATTATCAGTACTACACATACAATTCATTATATCATTTTTTTTCACTTCAGTGTCACTTTAAGTGCTTCAGAAAAAAGGACTGTATTCAACCCATTGGGTCAAACAGCTTAGAGAAGCTATCTTGCATAGATAACTGAAATGTTTTAACTCTTCCTGTACTGCAAAACCATATGGGACTCTTTTGTTTGCTACTAATGCTCTTTTTTTTTAGATGTACTACATATACAATTCATTATCTCATAACTTTATTTTCACTTCAGGTTTGCTTTAAATAACATCCTTTAATACTCTATAATCGTTTTGCATAGTTTTGTTTTCAGTTTGCATTCTGAATAGTGTTATAGGTCCTCTCCTGAACTCCAGAGGGCTCTTTGTGACACCTCAAGACCATTTTTTTTTAAATGTAAATTATGCTTTCTCTGTGTCACTTTATTGATTTATTTCAGGGATCGTTTTCCACTACAGAGCAATCTCTACCAGATACACTTTGGACTTTGAAAATGCCAAGAAAGCTTGTATACAGAACAGTGCTGTCATCGCTACACCTGATCAGCTCCAGTCTGCCTATGACGATGGCTTCCACCAGTGTGACGCTGGGTGGCTTTCTGATCAGACAGTCAGGTATGAAGGATTCCTTTTTTTAACAATTTTTTAGATTGATCAAAGTTAAACTGATATTACAGTAATTGTGCCCACACATTAAAGAATCGTTCTACTCGATGAGTGCATCTTTCCAGCTTATCCATTTTAAGGTGCCCACCAATTATACAATTCAATTTTGATTGTACAGTTTTACCAAATATATGTAGTAGAAGTTGAAATTGAACAGTAGAGATGGCCCGAACAGTTCCCCCGTGAAATTTTTCGCACAAACTTCGGTGGTGGTTCGACCCGCCCCCTATACTACATCATTTGGGTCAACTTTGAACCTATACATCACAGTCAGCAGGCACAGGGTAGCCAATCAGGCTTCACTTCCTCCTGGAGCCCCCCCCCCCCTTATAAAAAGCAGGCAGCGTCAGCCATTTCACTCACTCATGTGGCTGCAGTAATTAGAGAAGGGAGAGGTGCTTCAGAGACATTAGGGAAAGCTTAGTTAGGCTTGTTAGGTTGCTCTTTCTTGCTGATGCTTATTGCTAAAAAGCACTCCTCATCCTCAACAGCTCTTTTGAGAGCTATTGTTGTCCTTGTGATCAATTTTTTTGTGAGTGTGTGTGTCCCACAGACACTTGTGTTGAATATACTGCCCTGTCAGTCAGTCTTAGCTGCTGGACCTTGGCCCCTTGGTAATTCCTACTGTGCCACTGCCAGGCCAGCACATTCATTGACTACCTGTGTGTGTGACAGCTGCACATTTGTAATACCCATCACTGCATATACCTACCTGTTGTTCAGTGCACCCACCCACCTACCTACGTGACCGCACGCAGTGTCAATGTACCTGTTCACTGTACCTATGTGTGTGACAGGTGCACATCTGTAATATCCATCACTGCATATACCTACCTGTTGTTCAGTGCGCCCACCTACCTACGTGAGCACACGCAGTGGGATATTTAATACCACCAGTCACTGTACCTGTTCACGGTACCTGTGTGTGTGTGTGTGTGTGTGTGTGTGTGTGTGTGTGTGTGTGTGTGAGACAGCTGCACATTTGTAATACCCATCACTGCATATGCCTACCTGTTATTCAGTGCACCCATCTACGTATGTGAGCGCACACAGTGTGATATTTAATACCACCAGTCACTGGACCTGTTCACGGTACCTGTGTGTGTGTGTGTGTGTGTGTGTGTGTGTGTGTGTGTGTGTGTGTGTGTGTGTGTGTGTGTGTGTGTGTGAGAGACAGCTGCACATTTGTAATACCCATCACTGCATACACCTACCTGTTGTTCAGTGCACCCACCCACCTACCTACGTGACCGCACGCAGTGTCAATGTACCTGTTCACTGTACCTATGTGTGTGACAGGTGCACATCTGTAATATCCATCACTGCATATACCTACCTGTTGTTCAGTGCGCCCACCTACCTACGTGAGCACACGCAGTGGGATATTTAATACCACCAGTCACTGTACCTGTTCACGGTACCTGTGTGTGTGTGTGTGAGACAGCTGCACATTTGTAATACCCATCACTGCATATACCTACCTGTTGTTCAGTGCACCCACCTACCTATGTGAGCGCACGCAGTGTGATATTTAATACCACCAGTCAATGTACCTGTTCACGGTACCTGTGTGTGTGTGTACGTGACAGCTGCACATTTGTAATACCCATCACTGCATATACCTACCTGTTGTTCAGTGCACCCATCTACGTATGTGAGTGCACACAGTGTGATATTTAATACCACCAGTCACTGGACCTGTTCACGGTACGTGTGTGTGTGTGTGTGTGTGTGTGTGTGTGTGTGTGTGTGTGTGTGTGTGTGTGTGTGTGTGTGAGAGACAGCTGCACATTTGTAATACCCGTCACTGCATACACCTACCTGTTGTTCAGTGCTCCCACCTACCTACGTGACCGCACGCAGTGTCACTGCACCTGTTCACGGTACCTGTGTGTGTATGTTTGACAGCTGCACATTTGTAATACCTATCCATCACTGCATATACCTACCTGTTGTTCAGTGCACCCACCTACCTACGTGACCGCACGCAGTGTCACTGTACCTGTTCATGGTACCTGTGTGTGTGTGTGTGTGTGTGTGTGTGTGTGTGTGTGTGTGTGTGTGTGTGTGTTTGTGTGTGACAGCTGCACATTTGTAATACCCATCACTGCATATACCTGCCTGTTGTTCAGTGCACCCACCTACCTATGTGACCGCACGCAATGTCACTGCACCTGTTCACGGTACCCGTGTGTTTGACAGCTGCAAATTTGTAATACCGGTCATTGCATAATTGTTCACAGTACCTGTATGACCGCACGATGTGTAATATATCACTCCGTGCATACCTGTTAACTGCACCTGTGTGACAACTGCACATTGTATTGTAATACCAGTCACTGCATAGCTTTCACTGCACCTGTGTGACTGCACATTGTATTAGTCAAGTCAGTCCATACCTTTCACTTCATCCCCCCCGATATGGACAAAACAGGCAGAGGCAGAGGCAGACCCAGAGGAAGGCCACCCGGCAGGTCTGGTCGAGGTCATGCTGATGTGATTTTGTGCAGCTCTGGACCTAAGCACAGTGCTCAGAAGAAGGCACGTCCCATCAACTCCCAAGATTGTCAGGAAGTGGTTGACTATTTAACACAGAAGGTGTCCATGAGGGAAATCTTTGAGCGGAAGAATCCAATTTCTGCCAGTCACCCCCTTGCCCAGCGTCTGATAGCTGGCTTGGCGGAACTGTTAGCTCGCCAGCTGTTACCATACCAGCTGGATCCGGAAATGTGTGGCCATTGGGACACCACAGTAGAAGATACCAGGCTGCAATTATTTATCTAAAAAGGTGATACCCAAACTGTACCGTGAAGTTGAGAGGCAAGTGGTGTCATCTCTGGCACACAGAGTTGGGTCAAGGGTCCATCTGACCACGGATGCCTGGTCTGCCAAGCGCAGTCAGGGCAGGTACATTACTTACACAGCCCATTTGGTCAACCTGGTGACCGCTGGCAAGCAGGGAGTACATGGCTGTTAAGCGGACCAACTTGGGACACCTCCACGGCTTGCAGGCAGGCCTCCTGCCACCTCCTCTCCTCCTGCTACATCCTCTTCGCTGTCGTCATCCTCCTCCCTTCTTGGCTGAGTGGCAGTTCAACTCTACTGGTGCTGCGATCTCCTCTCCAGCTACACAGCCCCAGCTCCCCAGGGCCTATGCTGCATGCCAGGTACGATGGTGTCACGCCATTTTAGACATGTCTTGCCTCAAAACGGAGAGTCACACTGGAGCAGTTCTCCTAGCTGCTCTTAACAAACAGGTGGATCAGTGGCTGAACCCACTCCAACTGGAGATCGGCAACGTGGTGTGTGACAACGGCAGCAATCTCATTTCGGCTTTGAATTTTTAGAAAGTTGACACATGTACCCTGCATGGCACATGTGCTGAATCTCATAATTCAGAGAATTGAGTCTAAGTACCCAGGCTTACAGGACGTCCTGAAGCAGGCCAGGAAGTTGTGTGGGCATTTCAAGCGGTCTTACACGGCCATGGCACGCTTTGCCGATATTCAGCGGAGAAACAACTTGCCAGTGAGATGCTTGATTTGCGATAGCCCGACTCACTGGAATACGACCCTGCTGATGTTCGACCACCTGCTACAACAGGAGAAAGCCGTCACCCAGTATCTCTACAACTACAGTAGAAGGACACACTCTGGGGAGATGGACAGGATGCTCCAGCGATCTCATGGTGATGTCGGACATGCGGACATTCTTTAGTCAACGCCTCGCCTTAGCCCTTCCCGATCCACCCTCCACCAATGCCTCAACCGGCAGGTAGCCGACTACCTGGCCTAAGTGTGGATGTAGACACTGTGAGCAGCGATGAACCCTTGGACTACTGGGTGCACAGGGTTGCCCTGTGACCAGAGCTGTCCCAATTTACCATCCAACTTCTGTCTTGCCCTGCCTCAAGCGTCCTGTCAGAAAGGACCTGCAGCACAGCTGGAGGCTTTGTCACTGAGAAGAGAAGTCACCTAAGTCACAAAAGTACTCAGTACCTCACCTTTATCAAAATGAATGAGGCATGGATCCCGGAGGGCTACTGCCCGCCCGAAGACTAAGTCAGTCCCCACACACAGCATCTCTGCCTGCACAACGTGTGACTGCCTGCCCCAAGACTAAGTCGCTCCCCACACAGCATCTCTGCATGCAGGCCGCTTGACTGCCTTCTCCGCCACCACCAACAGGGTCCAGGACACCAGGCGGATTCCTGGCGCCGCTATAATAATTTTTCTGGTGCGTGTACATGCCTGCCTAATTTTCCTGGCTGCACTGCAGCTGCAACAACAAACAAAAGGCATGTATATGTGCCAATTCCCCATCATGATCGTTACCTTGCCGCGGTGAAGGGACTTGCATTCCACAAAGAAGCAATGACCGATGGCTATATGAGTGTTTCGGGGGGGGGGGGGGGGGGCACACCCACGATAATAAGGTCATTGCTTCATTGTGGACAGACAAAATTTGATCAGCTGGACAGTCACTGTTCTGTCATTCAGCTACCTCAGCCCGGCGACTATATGGGCTTGAAAGCCGCCATCACCTGCTTTCTCGCCATGGTGCGCACCAGTCCAGCAAGGCCGTCACTATACAAACAGCTGTTTGCGGTGCGTTACACAGTGAGTTTGGTGTGTCAGTGTGAAGCAGTACACTAATTACACTACCTGATTCATGTATACACATGCAAGATGTTTTAAAGCACTTTATGCATGCAATTTAGCATGCAATGTGATTTCTGCCCTTAAAACGCTGCTTTGTGTCAAATCCAGATTTTTCCCCGGGACTTTTGGCGTATATCCCACTTATCCATGCAAAAAATTACTGAGCATGTGCAATACACATAACGCAGCAAATGTATTGCTAAACGCACAACATGCAGCACTTTCTAAATATTGCTACACGTTACACACAACGCAACGTGTGCACTGTGAATGTCGCACAGACTTTGCATTGCTGTGCATTAGTCTGCGTTGGTACATTTAACATGCGACTTTAATGTCGCACTGTGAAAGAAGCCTTAAAATAAACAATGCTACTATAGATAAAATCCACACATTGGCCTCAATTCACTAAGCTTAACCACTTGCCGACCGCCTTAAGCCGATGGGCGTCGGCAAGGGCTGGGCCCAAACGACCGCAATACGCCCATCGGCGGTGGCGGCGGCGGGCGTGGTTATGCGGCGATCGCTTCATTCGTGATGCGATCAGCCGCCGGCGACTGGCTCCGCCCCCCTTGCGCTGTAACCCGCCGGCCGTTCGGAAGTGCCGGCGGGTTACTAGCACCCGGATTGCCGCTGACACATTGTATAATAGGCTTTGTAAAGTATACAAAGCCTATTATACAGGCTGCCTCCTGCCCTGGTGGTCCCAGTGTCCGAGGGACCACCAGGGCAGGCTGCAGCCACCCTAGTCTGCACCCAAGCACACTGATTTCCCCCCCCCCTGCCCCCTGATCGCCCACAGCACCCTTCAGACCCCCCCCTGCCCACCCCCCAGACCACTGTTAGCACCCAATCACCCCCCTAATCACCCATCAATCACTCCCTGTCACTTTCTGTCAATGCTATTTTTTTTAACCCTAAACTGCCCCCTGCTCCCTCCTGATCACCCCCCACCCCTCAGATTCTCCCCAGACCTCCCCCCCCCCCGTGTACTGTATTCCTCTATCGCCCCTGTAATAACCCACTGATCACCGGTCAATCAACCATCAATCACCCCCTGTCACTGCCACCCATCAATCAGCCCCTAACCTGCCCCTTGCGGGCAATCTGATCACCCACCCACACCAATAGATCGCCCGCAGATCCGACATCAGATCACCTCCCAAGTGCAGTGTTTACATCTGTTCTCTCCTCTAAACACCCACTAATTACCCATCAATCACCCATCAATCACCCCCTATCACCACCTGTCACTGTTACCCATCAGATTAGACCCTAATCTGCCCCTTGTGGGCACCCAATCACCCGCCCACACGCTCAGATTGCCCTCAGACCCCCCCCCCCCTTATCAATTCTCCAGTGCATTATTTACATCTGTTCTTCCCTGTAATAACCCACTGATCACCTGTCAATCACCCCCTGTCACTGCCACCCATCAATCAGCCCCTAACCTGCCCCTTGCGGGCAATCTGATCAACCACCCACACCAATAGATCGCCCACAGATCCGACATCAGATCACCTCCCAAGTGCAGTGTTTACATCTGTTCTCTCCTCTAAACACCCACTAATTACCCATCAATCACCCATCAATCACCCCCTATCACCACCTGTCACTGTTACCCATCAGATTAGACCCTAATCTGCCCCTTGCAGGCACCCAATCACCCACCCACACGCTCAGATTGCCCTCAATGGGGTCACTTGTAGGAACCCCACAAGTGACCCCATTTTAGAAAAAAGACACCCCAAGGTATTCTGTTAGGTGTATGACGAGTTCATAGAAGATTTTATTTTTTGTCAAAAGTTAGCGGAAATTGATTTTTATTGTTTTTTTCACAAAGTGTCATTTTTCACTAACTTGTGACAAAAATTAAAATCTTCTATGAACTTACCATACACCTAACGGAATACCTTGGGGTGTCTTCTTTCTAAAATGGGGTCACTTGTGGGGTTCCTATACTGCCCTGGCATTTTAGGGGCCCTAAACCGTGAGGAGTAGTCTAGAAAACAAATGCCTCAAAATGACCTGTGAATAGGACGTTGGGCCCCTTAGCGCACCTAGGCTGCAAAAAAGTGTCACACATGTGGTATCGCCGTACTCAGAAGAAGTGGTATAATGTGTTTTGGGGTGTACTTTTATACATACCCATGCTGGGTGGGAGAAATCTCTCTGTAAATGGACAATTGTGTGTAAAAAAAAATCAAAAAATTGTCATTTACAGAGATATTTCTCCCACCCAGCATCTGTATGTGTATAAATACACCCCAAAACACATTATACTACTTCTCCTGAGTACGGCGGTACCACATGTGTGGCAATTTTTTGCACCCTAAGTGCGCTAACGGGCCCAAAGTCCAATGAGTACCTTTAGGATTTCACAGGTCATTTTGCAACATTTGGTTTCAAGACTACTCCTCACGGTTTAGGGCCCCTAAAATGCCAGGGCAGTATAGGAACCCCACAAATGACTCCATTTTAGAAAGAAGACACCCAAAGGTATTCCGTTAGGAGTATGATGAGTTCATAGAAGATTTTATTTTTTGTCCCGGACAAAAGTTAAGTTAGCGGAAAATGACACTTTGTGAAAAAAAACAATTAAAATCAATTTCCGCTAACTTGTGACAAAAAATAAAATCATCTATGAACTCACCACACTCCTAACGGAATACCTTGGGGTGTCTTCTTTCTAAAATGGGGTCATTTGTGGGGTTCCTATACTGCCCTGGCATTTTAGGGGCCCTAAACCATGGGGAGTAGTCTTGAAACCAAATGTCGCAAAATGACCTGTGAAATCCTAAAGGTACTCATTGGACTTTGGGCCCCTTAGCGCAGTTAGGTTGCAAAAAAGTGCCACACATGTGGTACCGCCGTACTCAGGAGAAGTAGTATAATGTGTTTTGGGGTGTATTTTTACACATACCCATGCTGAGTGGGAGAAATATCTCTGTTAATAGACAATTGTGTGTAAAAAAATCAAAAAATTGGCATTTACGGAGATATTTCTCCCACCCAGCATGGGTATGTGTAAAAATACACCCCAAAACACATTATACTACGTCTCCTGAGTACAGCAATACCACATGTGTGGCACTTTTTTGCAGCCTAGCTGCGCTAAGGGGTCCAAAGTCCAATGAGCACCTTTAGGCTTAACAGGGGTGCTTACAATTAGGCACCCCCAAAAATGCCAGGACAGTGAACACACCCCACAAGTGACCCCATTTTGGAAAGTAGACACTTCAAGGTATTCAGAGAGGAGCATAGTAGGTCTGTGGCAGATTTCATTTTTTTTTGTCGCAAGTTAGAAGAAATGGAAACTTTTTTTTTTTTTCACAAAATGTCATTTTCCGCTAACTTGTGACAAACAATAAAATCTTCTATGAACTCACCATGCCTCTCACTGAATACTTTGGGATGTCTTCTTTCCAAAATGGAGTCATTTGGGGGGTATTTATACTATCCTGGAATTTTAGCACCTCATGAAACATGACAGGTGGTCAGAAAAGTCAGAGATGCTTTAAAATGAGAAAATTCACTTTTGGCACCATCGTTTGTAAACGCTATAACTTTTACCCAATCCAATAAATATACACTGGATGTTTTTTTTTTTATCAAAGACATGTAGCAGAATAACTTTCGCGCTCAAATGTATAGGAAATTTTACTTTATTTGAAAAGTGTCAGCACAGAAAGTAAAAAAAGTCATTTTTTTGACAAAAATTCATGTCTTTTTTGATGAATATAATAAAAAACTAAAACTCGCAGCAGCAATCAAATAGCACCAAAAGAAAGCTGTATTAGTGACAAGAAAAGGAGGTAAAATTCATTTAGGTGGTAGGTTGTATGACCGAGCAATAAACCATGAAAGCTGCAGTGGTCTGAATGGAAAAAAAGGCTCTGGTCCTTAAGGGGCGAAAAGACTGTGGTCCTCAAGTGGTTAAAGAAAACCTGAACTGAAAACTAAAAGTCAAAATAACCATACACAAGTCATACTTACCTGCTGCATAGTCTACTCATCAATCTCTTTCTCCTCTCCTGTGTCCTGTTTGTCCACTGTGATCAATGGAATTCTCCATCCTCCATTTTGAAAATGGCCATTACTCCATAACAGCTTCCTGGTCAGCACACAGTTAAACTGTAATATTGCCCACTTGAGCCATAGGGAAACATGGACACATCAGTTCTCCTCTCAGCTGTAACTGACAGCAACTGACATATAACTGACAGCAACTGATATGTTTCAGTTCTGACAAAATGTTGCCAGAACTGGAAGGGATCATTGTCAGAAGAAAATGGCGAGCTTCTGAGAGGAACTGATGGCAAGGTAACTTTGTAATATTCATTAGAAGTTACCTTATGTGTTTTTTTTAAATAATTTTACTCAGTACAGGTTCCCTTTAACTAGAGTCTTTAATAACTCTTCAGAGCTGTTTTACAGTTATAACAATTATATCACCATGGTGATAACTGTAAAACAGTGCTTACCTGAGGAAAATGTATGCGTGCTCTAACACCAAGTTTTAACCCTAGCAAGTCTGGCTCTGCAAATCTGGCTCAATTGGCTATTCATGAGGCAATGCTCATGCAAATATGCATTTGCTTTCGCACGCCAAACTATGCAGGGTCAAAAAATGAATACCGCAAAGCGTAAAACAGCCCCGAAGAGTTATTAAAGACAGGAGTTAAGCTTAGTGAATTGAGGCCATTGTATTTGACCATTTGTCCCGGCTATCACAACATTTAACAACAAATAATGAAATTTGGCTGTTGGGCCTAAGCTCTTATTCTATATAATAACATTTTACACCCTTTTCCTCACTATAGGTATCCAATTCATAACCCCCGTGAACCTTGCTACGGTGACAAAGAAATGTTCCCGGGAGTTAGAACTTATGGTGTCCGGGAAACTGATGAAACCTATGATGTATATTGTTTCGCTGAAGACATGAAAGGTATTCTGTTTGCCTATCTAGCTATATGTGTAGTGTCTATCTATTCAGTTTTCTAGCAAGTCATTACTGAAAGTAACTGTTTGCTTCCACAGGTGAAGTGTTTTATGCAACATCTGCTGCAAAGTTCTCCTTCCAAGAGGCAGAGAAGCAATGCCAGAACCTTGGAGCTCGGTTGGCCACTACAGGAGAGCTCTATCTAGCTTGGCAGTCTGGCATGGATGTGTGTAGTGCTGGTTGGCTGGCTGATCGCAGTGTCAGGTATCCAATATTCTATCCACGCCCCAACTGTGGTGGAAACTTAGTTGGAGTCAGAACAGTCTATCTCCACCCTAACCAGACCGGATATCCAGATCCTCTGTCTCGCTATGATGCCATTTGCTATAAAGGTTAGTCTTTACTATTTCTCATCTGTTTGGATAAATGATGACAAGAACAACATTGAAGGAGCACAAACTGCTATATAAAGTTCTTGAATGGATTTTCTGTTTTTTGTTTTTCTTTATAAAGTGTTTGAAGTGGTACAATTTTAGATACTGACATGTAAAAGGTCAGGATTGACCCTGCATTAATTTATGCATTATTATTAATTAAGAGACATAATCTACCATGGTGCTGTACAGCAGTGTAAGATATATAATATGAGTGTGTGTGTGTGTGTGGGGGGGGGGGGGGGGGTGTTAACAGGTGACACAAGTATCTTTGACTGGGGTATGCAACATGGGGCTCAGAAGTGGGATCTGTCACATGGGGCTCAGGATGGTCTTCCACATGAGGCGCTGACTGGAATCTTTCGCAGGGGGATCTGCACTGGGTGACTGTCAGATAGGGGACCAATACTGTGTGGGGTTTTCACCAACCTAACACTATTGGGATTTATTATTAAGGGAACCTGTAATTGGAGAATATGTCACTAAGGGTTCTTCCACAGGGAATGGGGGGATCATCTGCCACTTGGGGTTTTGTCATGGGAGGAATTAGCTAACAACAGGGTTCTGTCACAAGGAGAGTTTTCAGTAAGGAGTCTGTTTCTCTCTCCATCTCCCACCTTCTCACTCCTTCATGTCTGCTGCCTTTTCTCTTTCTCACTCTCTTCCCCTTTTCTTCCTGTGCCTCATCCTAACCCCATCCTCTCTCCCTAATTCTCTTCTCTACCCTTCCCCCCACTCTCTGTCAGATCTGTTTGTGCGTCCTTTCTCCTTTATGCTTTTTCCCTTCCTCACTTTGTCACTCCCCACTTCTTTCCCATGACCGTTGCTGTCAGGTTGGGGGGCGAAAAAATGCTACTCTGCCTATGGCCCTGTTTTGTCTGTTCCAGCTCTACCTGCAGTAAATGCTTTGCAGTAGTGCAATGGGTGTCTCGGTAATGTGAATTAGCTTCTCATGTGAATATGCCTGGCCACTGAATATCAACTGTTGATGGGATTTGTGGATAGGTTTGGTAAGGGGTTGTTCTTTCAGTTAGAACTGCTTTCTCTACTGGATAAATCACAGAACATGCTAAACATAGGCAGTCAGCATATCCACACCAGCTATGAAGTACGATATTATGATATTTAGCTTAGTCATTCACAGACTTTAGTTGCCGTGTCCTTACTTGTCCTTTAAACTGCTTTACTTCTGGAACAGATGATGCTGAAAACATTACTATTCAAACTGTGACCCAGCCTGGCGTGGAGCTCATCTTCCGGCAGAATGTTACTGAAGAGGAAGCTCGTGGCAGTATAGCTACCCTGGAAGGTCTAGACTTCACCCTAACACCTTCTGAAGATGGCTTTACAGCTACACCAGAATTTCCAGGAACGCCTTTAAGTCCAGACTTGGTGCCAACAAAAGTTCCTTTAGAAAACATCACTGAGGATAGCTTTCTGCTTTGGCTGGAAAATGCCACAGCTGTTCCATCTGCTGAAGCAACAGGTGAAGAGGTAGTAGTGCCAGTTACTGCTGCTATTGATGCTGGTAAACCAATCTCTGTAAGTGGTAAGTACCAACTCATTTTTTCCCTTCAATCGTCTCCAGATTCATGTCATATTACTGAATTTGTTATTTTAGCTTCCTAAAATTCAAATAAATGGGGTCTGCCACTAAGTTGAATAACAGTCTGATGGAGGCAGTGATAGTGTGAAACTTCATGCCAGCTCCGGGGTAACAAAACACGGGATCAACATCTTTGCCAGTGAGGTTCCTCAAACAGTATGCAGTTTGTGAGTCACACCATAGCAGTTTCCACTGGGCAGTGCTTGGACGGACAACATTTCCTCAAAAGAAGACTACTAATAGGTCCTAACCAGACAACAATTTCAGTAGGCAGTGTGTTAGGGTAGGGTTGCACTGCAGTGCTCTGAAATTATGCACGTCGGGTTTCGGACAGTAGTGCATTCATTATGGGTGTGTGATTGTCCACAGCAGCACAATATAAAATAAAGCAAGAACATGCACAATGTCCGAAAAGCTGCTTCCAGCTGTCCAAATTGAGATCGCCCACGTAACACGAACATGACTTTGAATGTAATGTGAACAGACATTAACCAGCCATTTATTTACATTGGGTGTGTGTCACTATGCATCTGTGCTTGTTTCTCAATGTAGTAAAATGTGTGAGAACTTTTCCAAGTGTTAACACTGCCTTACTGTTTATATTTTTGTCACACATGCCATGATATATTACTTCAGGCCATACTTCCTTGTTCACTGTGTATGAATTACCACAGTAAAACCTGTAAGCTGCATTTAAAGTGACTGTTCCCGAAAATAAATCAGCAATGACAACTAGGGATGAGCTTCCGAAGTCTGTGGATTTCCAATTCTCAAGTTTCCGATCAGAAATCTGCTGAAATTGGTATGCGGAAGTCGTAAATCTGCGGAATACCGTATTACCAAGACTTGGATATTGTAATCCAATCAGAAGAGTCAGAAGCATTAGGCAAATCAGAGAATGCAGAAGTTAATCGCAGTTGCCGACTGGAAATGCGGTTTCTGCATATTAGCATACATCAGCAAAAAATTGCAGATTGTGCAAAAAATTATTATTTTTACAATTAACTTAAGGCTTGTACCCACCTCAAAATTTTTCCAATGATTTTCCCGATGACCAGCGATTTTTTGAGTGATGAGTGATCGTTTCCGCGTTTTTACTAATTGGTCTTTTTAACAAGAGAAAACAGGAAGTGGAAATACATCACTTGACCTAAAAACACACTTGAAAATTCACTAAAAAGACACAAGAAAATGCATAGGAAACCACTGTGTGTGATTTGCATGCGGTATGCGGGAAAAAAACAAAAACTGTACGATTTTAACATGTGCATGAAACACAAATTTGTGAAGCGTGGACCTATGCGATTTAGCATGCAACCCATAGATTTTCAATGAATGTGATTTCGTGTGCATTTTCCGAAAGGCAGCAAAATGCCTGGGATTCAAATAAAGGTGCCCACTAATGATACAATCTTGATTGTACAATCTTACCAAATCTATGTAGTAGACTTGGTGTATATGCTTTGCATGGATACTTTATGTAGTCCCTCATATTACACAGAAGTGGTAAGATTGTACAATAAAGATTGTAATATTTATTAGTGTGAACCTTTAGTGTTTTTTATGTGTTTTAATGTATCCCTGTAATCTAGCATTTAGTCAACAGGGCATGTAACAGTTTTTCAAATATTCCATGTAATGGCATGGCAACAATAATGAAAAGGGTACCAGCCGTTTACTGCTTATTTATTTTTGTAATGTTTGGACAGCCCGTATAGAATTTATTGCACTATATTTCAAATCAAAGCTAATTGTATGTTTAAGTATCCAGCTATGCTGGCCTTTGTTACACAAAACCGAATTGATCACAGACATTGATTAGATAAGTCTCTATTAAAAAAGGTCTCTATTATGGAACAAAATAATTTCATGATTAAAGCCTCCATTGCTAATCAATCTTGTTATATTATGTTGAGGTGTTGTGTTCCATTATCGAGCTGCATCCAGTCGATACTCCCTGAACTTCTCCCAGGCTAAACAGGCATGTCTGGACAACCATGCATTCATCGCAACGCCTGCTCAACTCCAGGCTGCCTACGAAGCTGGATTCGATCAATGTGATGCTGGGTGGATAGCAGATCAAACTGTCAGGTATGATTGCAAGCCCAGTACTAAATGAATAACTGTGATTTGGCCAGTAGTGTTCTCTGAAGTATGGCGTCTGAGGAAGACCAAGCTGCTTTTACATTTTTATTGAAAGAGTAAAGATAATTAGCTTGCTAAATATCAGTCTGTTTCTACCTTGTAGGATGTTACATTCAAGGCCACTGTAGTCTACTAGTGGTCATCTACCTTACTTCCTTCATTGAGTCCCTCATTCCGTGCTCCCCTGACTTTTGCCTCTTTTTAATAGATTCATTGATCAGTGCAGCATAAGTGCCAGGGCTTACTTCTTCCAGCGTTATGCCCCTGTTGCCCTCCCGCTGCAGCCACTAGGCCTCCTCTGCCTAGCTATCATCCGTATGTCACATAGTTAGTCACGTGATGTGCAGAGAAACTTAGAGGAAACGTGGTGGCTGCAGCTGAACCGCATCAGGGACCTGATGCTGGAAAAGGTAGACCCCAGCACTACTGCTGTGCTGATGGGTGGGTCTGTTAAAGGGAGGCGACAGCCAGGGGAGCATGGGACAGGGATAGTGGGGAAGGAGGAAAGGAAGACGTTTGGGTCCCCCCTACCCTGTTGGGGATCAGATGACCGTTGCAGGGAGAGGCGGAGCAGTAACATAGGGGGGGGGGTTCACATTAAGATTGCCCCTGCCTTAGACAGTACATTTAACTCTTTTGTGGGCCTTCAGAGTACATTGACTAGTGTATGGTGGTAAGGAAATAAAACTAACCTCCTTCTCACAATCTTTAACCTGATGCAGATACATTGATATTTCATCTACATCATCCCTCATTAACTCTGCAGTATTTATCAGACTGTTTTATAAATTACAACAATCCCAGGAAGGTGACAACTGACAACTTCACCCAATCTTATTAAATGAAATTCTCAAACTTGTAGAAAGCATATGTATTCATGTTGTAACTACGGAAGTAAAGCCCTTTTACCCCTTTATAACTGAAGGTGGCTAGTCTTTTGTTTGCCTTGCTGATATTGTATATTGATGTTTTGCCACTAGGTACCCCATTGTCAATCCTCGGGAAAACTGCCATGGAGACAAGAATGGTTTTCCAGGTGTCAGAAACTATGGTGTGGTGAATCCACAGGAACAATATGATGTGTATTGTTATATTGATAAACTGCGAGGTAAGTTACTCCTCAAATGCAAAATACAGTAAATGTCTAAGGCTAAAGACTATAAGTTGCTTAATGATAAATATAGGTATGATCTTGCGTTTTTGGCATTTGGAGGGAAACTAGATATATCTGCTCCATTGCATGATCTCCTGAAGCATATCAAATCTATGTGGTACTCCAGATCAGGTATTCGAGATCTGCAGAGTATTTTTTAATTAAATAACCATTGCTTCTTGCCTCAGGATCCCAGGATAAAATTGCAGGAGTCGAGGCTTTCCGATATGCAAATTGCAGCATTACATAGTTCCGCGCCCGGGATGTAAGGCCACGATTTGCATATCGGCATGCTTCAGCTCCTGCAATTTTATCGGGTGCCTGCGAGCACCCAAATTTTCCTTCTTTGCCGCAAATTCTGACTGTGGCAGGGGTAGGTTAAAGTTAGGAGGGAGGACTAAGTGTTAGGCATCGGTAGAGGGAGGTCTTAGTGTTAGGCATACCTAGAGGGAGGTTTTAGGGTTAGGCATGCTTAGAGGGAGGTCTTAGAGTTAGGCATCCATAGAGGGAGGTGTTAGGTTTAGGCTTCAGTAGAGGGAGGTCTTAGCATTAGACATCGCTGGTGGGCAGTCTTAGCATTAGGCATCGTTAGAAGGAGGTCTTAAGGTTAGACATCATTAGAGGGAGGTTTTTGGGTTAGGCATCGGTAGAGGGAAGTCTTGGGTTAGGCACCTAGGAAGCTGCAAAACATCAGCTTTTCTGAGTTCTCTTAAACTTTATGTGGACCTCATCATACCATCTTCCTGTATGCTTAGAATTTTCAATTATCAGTGATAAGTGTCTCTGTAATTATCATTTTACTTTCACCAGCAAATATTTTGCTTTAACCACAATGTACATTGATTGCCTTTCTGATTTTATATATAGGAGAGGTGTTCTTTGCAACGCGTCCCGATCATTTCACTCTACAAGAAGCACAGGACTTTTGTGAGAGCAAAAATGCCACCTTAGCTTCCACTGGACAAATTTATGCCGCCTGGAAGTTGGGATTAGATAAGTGTCGCGCAGGTTGGTTGTCTGATGGAAGTGTCCGGTATCCAGTTGTGACTCCTCGCCAAGTATGTGGGGGAGACAAGCCTGGAGTGCGAACAGTCTACTTGTACGCCAATCAAACAGGATTCCCTGATCCCCTGTCAAAATACAACGCCTTTTGTTTCAGAGGTAAGTATATTACTGTACATTCTATGCTTGAAGTTTAATAAATATATAATTTCATCAGGCACAAATGCAGATGTTAGATGTTAGAGAATCTAGAATCTAGGTCTATCTCCGGGTAAGTGTTAATATGTAAACTCCACTTTCCTTCATAAAGAAAATTAGCATTTTGAAGTGGGATGAAACTCCATATTACCTGAAATAAAAAAAAAATCCAATCAAAGTGTGGGGATCGCCCCCATTAGAGCTACTGGACCCGCCAGAGCTCAGGGTGAGTTCAGTGGAGCGGCCGTTAGTTCGGAGGAGCAAGCATAAGTTAGCAGCGCACGCTACTTGCACTACTGCAGAATAGCATGCGCTGAGCTTGTGCTATTGTCATTAAGCTTGATGAATCTACCTCCTCGTCTCTTACAAATGATCAGCAAAATAATTTTTCTTCCATCAAGGTATAAAAAGTGGCAAAAATAAACTGTACATATAATAATAGCATCATCATTTTTTTCATGTTCCAGCCTCTCCATTTGAAGAGGAAGAAGCTCCAGTCACTCCATCAGTTGAAGAGGAAATTTTTGCAACTAAAGTTGTTCCTGGTTTGGAGGGGTTACCTTCTGGGGAAGAAACGACTATGGAGATAGTGAATGCCACTGATTTTGACAATGAAACTGACTTCTGGTTGACAAATGTCACTGTCCTTCCAACTGTTGAAGAAGAGATAGGTAAGTAATATATATGCTTGTGTGTGGTTGGGTGAGGATAGCATCCCATAGGTCTTCTGTCGGGTAGAAATTAATACTTATAATTCTCAGGAGTCTAAATCATATATGTCCCACTATTCCACATTAGCACTGGGTCTCTATACCATGTCAGCGGGTGTGAGTTATGCAAGGGCTGATGTCTAGTGTAACAGGAAGCAAGGCATCTACCTGTCTACTGACAGCCTTAGGGTATCCATAAACATGAATAACAGTTGCCATATCTGAATCCAGTAGAAGAAGGGGTGGTGCTGTGAAGAACCACGGTTACCTATATGACAAGATAAGACCAGGAGCCAAACGGTGCAGTATCGTAGGGTATAGGGTGTTGTTTAAAAGTACAAGAGTATTTATACTCACAAAAAGGGGATGCAGTCTCTGCAACCGCTGTATATTGCCTGGGGGGAAATTATTACCATCCCTGCTCGGTATTCCAAGTCCTGCTGGAACTGGATGGTACCACTGCTGGAGTCCTTACTTGCTGTGGATAAACTACACCAAGGGAAGGAACACCTCCAAAGAAGGTGTAATGTGGAGCACTGGGAAATAAAGGCACCCGTAGGATATCAGTTGTATAAAAAACTAAAATCAAAGGAGGTGTCTTAACTCACCAGACGTAAAAACCCAAACACTGGGATTAACTATAATGGTTTATTCAAGCACAATTTTAAAAGACAACGCGTTTCACGGGTCACAGCCAAAATTGTGCTTGAATAAACCATTACAATTAATCCCAGTGTTTGGGTTTTTATGTCTGCTGGTTTTTGTTTTTTATACAACTGATATTCTATGGGCGCCTGCATCCCCCAGTGCTTCATATCTGGTTCCAGGTTTTGAGACAATTTCAGTCTCTATGGGCATCCAGGTTGTGTTGCTGATAGGAATTAGAAGCAGTGAGATTAGCATACATCAAATAAGGGCGCATTGAAAAAAGGGCGTGGGGTATAGCCAACATTTTATAATATTGTCTATAACTATATTTATTGTTTCTTCATGTCATAAAATATGAAAATATCATCTATACTCTATAACAATGAAAATGAAAACATATGTAAAATTGTAATAGCTATAGTAAAACAGTAAATATTATCTATATTTTACTACAACTAAACCTAACCCTACTCTCACACAGAACTATCCCTCTACCTATCCCTAACCCTTAGCCCCCCCCCCCCCCCCCAGTGGTGCCTAACCCTTACAACCCTCCTGGTTACCAAACCTAAGACTCCCTTGATGGTGCCTAACCCTAAGATCCCCCTGGTGGTGCCTTACCCTAAGACTCCCTTGGTTGTGTGCCTAACCCTAAGAACCCCCCCCCCTGCTGGTGCCCAACCCTAAGACCCAAATCCCCCCCCCCCCCCCGCTGGTGTCTAACCTTGAAATCCCCTTCCTGGTGCCTAACCCTAAAATCCCCTTTCTCCTCTGCAAATAACGTTAATACAAACAACGATATTTAAAGAAATGATAACTCTCAAAATGAATTTCAAAATGCTATAAAAAGTTATGATAATTTACAAAGTATCAAAACGAAAAACAATTATATAAAATGTTAAAATGATATTTTACATATTATCAAAACAAAAAAATGGTATAAAAAGTTAAACCAATAATTTACAAATTATCAAAATTAAATTTATTTGACGCGCTAATTTCTTCTTTGGTGCCCAATAGCCAATATTTTGCATTTGAGCCTATTGAGCGCCCAAATAGTCCATTAGCCCCAGGCGCACTTTTTTCCTGATTCCGTGAGATCACTCTTCTTCTATGAACATTTGATGCAAATGTCTTGCACACAAGCTTTCTTTTAGAAAAACCTTTTTGAGCACTTACCAGCGGGCGCGCTGTATTTCCCCTATAGAAAAGTCATCTGTCAGATAGGATAGCATCTGATTCACCACAAAACAAACAGCTGATCTATGAGCAGTAGTACTTCTTAAGCAGCCACACTAAGTTGTACAATATTGCAGTTCCTATTTTACTTGTGATGTATTTCCTCTTTTCAAACTTTTATTGTTCCAGTTAAAAATGACATATCTCTAGAATGACTTATGTTTCTTCTCTTATTTAAGTGAGACCTTCAGCAATTCCTCCAGTGGCAACGCTTCCAGAGGATGTAAGTGGAGAAGCATCTGCAAGCGGAGTAAGTGGTATTCCATCTGGAGATATTTCTGGAGAACCTAGTGGAGATGTCTCTGCAAGTGGACTTCCATCAGGAGAAGAAATTAGTGGAGAGCCATCAGGAATAAGTGGACTTCCATCTGGCTTTGAATTATCTGGAGACATTAGTGCCAGTGGGCTTCCATCAGGGGATGTTTCAGGTGATATCAGTGGGTTACCTTCTGGGTTCCCATCTGCAGATGGATCTGCATCTGGATTCCTAGATATTAGTGGACTAACATCTGTGGACCTGAGTGGACTTCCTTCTGGAGATGTTAGTGGAGAGGTATCTGGTGTTGAGCAAGTTAGCGGGTTACCATCAGGGTATGAATTTGTAAGTGGTCTGCCTTCTGCTAGTGGAGATGTGAGTGGGTTTCCCTCTGGTGTTGAATTTATCAGTGGATTTCCATCTGGCAGTGGAGATGTCAGTGGACTTCCTTCTGGTTTCCCAACAATCATACATGTTGATACTACTTGGATATTAGGAAGTACTAAATCACCAGAAACTGAACTAGAAGGAAAAGGATCAACTGAGTTTAGTGCCTCAGGTGATATCTCTGGGTTACCTTCTACAGATTTTAGTGGTTTAGCTTCAGGACTGGATTTAAGTGGGGAACCTTCTGGATTAGATATTAGTGGTAGACCTTCTGGTTTCTTTGAAGTGAGTGGTGATGTATCAGGTTTTGATTTAAGTGGCTTACCATCTGGAATACCAGAAATCAGTGGAGACATATCTGGCTTTCCTGATGTAAGTGGGGATATTTCTGGCATTAGTGGATTTCCATCTGGAATAAGTGGGGAAGAATCTGGAGATTTATCAGGTGTGAAGGAAGTTAGTGGAGTGATATTCAGTGGTGATCATTCTGGTATAAGTGGTGAAGCTTCAGGTTTTGAGGATGTAAGTGGTGCAATTGACATTAGTGGAGAGATATCAGGTATAAGTGGTGAGCCTTCTGGAGCTATTGATATCAGTGGAATTAGCTCTGGTATTTTTGATGAAAGTGGGGAACCATCTGGTATCACTCTTGTAGATAGCAGCTTGGTAGAATTTGTCACACCATCAACAAAAGAAGAGGAAGGTAAGGGGTCTATAGAAATAAGTGGGTTTTTTTCTGGTGATTTTTCAGGTGACATATCTGGGATTTCTGGCATTAGTGGAGAACCATCAGGTTTTATAGATGCTTTTGGTCTTGCCTCTGGAGACCTCCTCAGTGGAGATGAAGACATCAGTGGACTGGCTAGTGGCATTATTGATTTAAGTGGAGAAACATCAGGAATTGAATTTGTAAGTGGTCTGCCCTCTGGTATTGATGATATAAGTGGACTGACATCTGGAATACCTACAATCTCCCATATAGACTTTACTCTAGTGGAGGTGCCAACAACAGGACCCGCAACAGAGGAGGCTGGTCAAGGACCATCTGGAATATTTGAAATAAGTGGGTTTCCTTCAGGAGAAGCATCTACAGAAACATCTGGAATTATTGATTTAAGTGGATTTCCATCTACTACACAAGAAAGCGGAGATGTGTCTGGCTTTTATGCTTCTGGAATTCCTCATATCAAACTCATCACTGATGACTTAATTGAAGCTGTGACTGAACCAACAGTTGCACAAGAGGTAGCTGGTGTGACTGTTCCACATATCATTGAAACATCTGCATCTGGGGATATAAGTGGAGAGGCGCCTCTCACTGTTCCTGACATCAGTGGAGAGCCATCAGGGACCCCTCTAACAAGTGGCGATGTTGAACGATTTTTTGAGGGTAGTACTGAAGCCAGCGTTGATGTGTCTGGGCATGAGACCCACTCAGTTCCTGACTTGTCTGGTGAAACATCTGTACCTGACATTATTATTAGTACATCAAAGCCAGAATCTGAAATAAGTCTTGTTTCAAAGGAACCTGAAGAAGCGAAACAGGGTACTGAACTATCTGCTTCTGCATCAGGAGATATTATAGATGAGAATTTAACACCAGCACCATTGAGAGAACTTACACCACAAGCCCTCCTTGATGTTACTGAAGATGAAGGTAACAGTAATAATATTAAACTCATTGTATGATATGCTGACAATCCAACCAGTTGATGATCTTCAGGAACAATAATGTATATCCAAATGCTGTAAAACCCTAGCTCAGTATCATTCTCTTGAAACTGGTAGTTTATTGTAAAAACTGAAGCTAATGGAGAAGTTTCACTATTTATGACTGTTAAAATTTACATATGCAGACAGTGTATGTGACTTTTACTGGGTGTTACGCAGACTACAAAACACGCAGGTAAATTTGAAGTAGTGAGTATACTCCTTACAGTATAAAAACTGTATTTCTGTAAATCACTGAAGCTGGTTTTAGGTTTCATTCCACTTGCAGAGATACTCCATAGAGATCTGAAGGCAGCAACTGTTAGGGCTCGTTTCCACTGTGCTCGGCATGCGTCTTGCTAGACGCAATGCCGGCACAGCTGTCCTGCGTCTCTCAGCCGAATCCCACTAGCCGCCCTATGCACAGCTATGGGATTCGGACGGGTGACGCATAGAATATGCTAGTGTAGCAGGTAGAGTAAAGAAACCGGCACTGCAGATAGTCAGTAAGCATGCATAGAGATAAATATGAGGTGTTGAGGAATTAGTATCGGGTACTGCTGTTAGTTGCGTGCTCAAACTGAGAAACGACAGCAATTTCTGATATAGCAAACAGTAGGGAAGCAGTTGGCACATGCAGTGTTACTGTAACACTGCATGTGCTAACTGCTTCCCTACTGTTTGCTGCATAGAATATGCTGTAGGCCGTCAGATTTTTCCCCGCTCACAAATTCGGATGCTTCCTATTGACTTCAATAGGCTGTCAAATCCTATCCAAATTCGTGGGCAGGGAATCGGGCCGGAATCGCAGCAATGGAAACTTAGCCTAAAGCACAAAACTAATTGAGTAATAGCTGGTTTAAAGTGTAAATGCAAAATTATATACATTTATTATGTTTTAGACACAAATGAAATGAAAAACAATTTAAAAGCACCTGCAAAGCAACAGCAGATGGAGTGTGCCCCGCCCCCTAACTCAGAACTTATGCCTGAAGATCCTCTATATAAAGTAGAGAATGGTCTAATGCAGTGCTGTCCAACTGGCAGCCACGGGCCTAATCTGGCCCACGGGCCACACTCGCTTGCCCAGAGTATTTTTTGCAATAGCAGATTATTTTACAAATCACTCTGGTGATTTTTTTGTTTGTTTTTCTATTATAGAGGGCAATATGCAATACAGGATATTAAAATGTGCTCGGATTTGAAGGAAATTCCCCCCCCCCCCTCCAAAAATAATAAAAAAGTGAACTAATAAACCAATATGTTTTTTAGTGACTGCAGGCATTGTCGGGACCTGCGCTGAAATCCAGTGTGGGGCTGGAACATGTATAGAAAAAGAAGGAAGGGTTCACTGTCATTGCCCACCAGGCTACGGAGGGGACAACTGCGACATAGGTAAATCACATCTTGTTACTGTTTGTATGACTTTCTCTCATTTTACATTGCAATAATGATATGTTATTTGTTACAGCAGCACATTAACAGGTATGAGGATCCTTTGGGATGATTTTCATTCTCATGGTTGATAAGCTGGTAAAGACTTTAGCAAAGTGCAATGATAGGCAGGAGACCAAGACAGTAACAGCAGTGAAAGCCAACCTAAAAGTGACATTTCCGTTATCTGTGGATTTGTGTAGGCTGACACAAATGCTGGTTTCTCCTAGCTGTTCTGGTGGGGACATCTTTCTGCCAAAGTTTATGGCTTTCCCTCTGAGTAGAGTTACGTGTCCTTGGAAATATTTTCACTGTGTATCATCCAAGCTGTGAGGAAAAGGTGGTGCATAGTTGAGTAAGTGAACATTTCCTTTACATGTACAAAAGCATAAGAAAGTGAGTCACTCTTATGACTGGGAAAAGCAGCAATATTCTCTGTGCTTAGTGGGCTGGGTAGGTAAGGATCATCTGACCATTTCCCACACTCTAAATATGATGTTTATTGAACAAATATCAATTACATATACACGCCAAATATCCAAAATATCCCTCACACAGGGGGGCAAGAATATGGGCATAACATCAATGGGCGCATGAAAGAATGAATCCTGATGAACAGTACTAACATCCTATATAATGTTTTCACCATAGGGAAGAGGACAAGACAAAACAGCTGGGGAGGAAAGGCCCAAGGGTGTGATCACCTCATGTCAATTGGGCCAGGGAGGAAGGGAGGGAGATGAGGGGAAGAGTGGAGGAATGGAGAACCATAAGGTTATTGCATAAACAAAAAACAAATTAGAATCTATAACGAAGGATCATGTCAATGAACAGAACAGTCAATGCTTAAAGGGGCACTACAACGAAAAACTGTAAAATTTAAAATATGTGCAAACGTATACAAATAAGAAGTACATTTTTTCCAGCGTAAAATGAGCCATAAACAGGGCCGTTTCTTCCACCGTGCGGGCAGTGCGACTGCACTGAGCGCAGACCAGCAGGTGAAGGAAGGGGGCGCAGGATCATGGAGGACACTGCTAGAGGAAGCCAGTGACACGCTGTGCAGGCTGATTACACAAGCACGATCACGGTGCTTCACACACTCCTCCTGGGCTGGGGCAGCCGCACAAATTATCTCTGTAGCAGTCTGTACTACTCTCTCCGAGAGAGAGTGTTTACAATAGTTGCCTTGACCACGATAAAGCTGCGGCGCCGCCCCCTGCTCTCTCCAGCCAGGCATGTTGCTAGTGTGCGGTGCCTATGCTTCCTGGTAGTTTTCCCATGGCTGCTCTTGTATCTTGTTACAGACAGGCAGTGCCGCCCCTCCTCCTGATTCTTCCTGATTCCTCCATGGGCACTGCCTGTCATGATGTGTGTCACACTGGCCAGCGCGAAAATTCAAGAGAGATGGAGGAGACAGATTCAAGAGAGAAGGAAGGACAGAATCTGTAAGCGCTGGAGTGTGTCTCAGCTACAGCGCAGTGAGCCTTCACTGACAGGAGGGGGGAGATAAGAGACACAGATAAGAGCCAGCATGTCTGAGGGAATCACACGGAGGACAGAGCCAGCCCACAGCCCAGCAGTGAGTTCCAGAGAGCAGCAGAGGCCAGGCTAATCACCAAAAAGGCAGAGGTAAAATTGTATGTCATGTTATCTTTTATCTATAGGCATTCTCTCTCCCTTTTACCACCTTCTGTCAGTCTCTCCTTCTCAACTTTTCCATCTCTTTCCACCACTGCCCGCTAGGTCTGAACGATTTTAGGAAAAAATTGAAATGAGTGATTTCTGTCCCAAATCACGATTTCGATTTGATTCACGATTTACTTTAAAGTAAGCTTTGTTCTCCCTCTGTGCCTCTCTGTCCCGTCTCTTTTTGCACCCTGTGTCCCCTTTGTCTCTCTGTGCCTCCTCTAGGTCTCTCTCTGCGCCCCCTTTGTCTCTCTGCCCCCACTGGGCCTCTCTCTTGCCCCCTTTGTTCTCTTTGTGCCCCCTTAGTCTCTCTGTGCCCCTTCTGGGTCTCTCTCTCTTTCCCCCTTTGTGCACCTTTTGTTTCTCTCTGTGCCCGCTCTGTCCCCAAGCTGCAGCAGTGCTGGACATACCTTCCAGCATGAATCCAACGATGCCCATCTGTCCACTTCGCCTACTGCATGCACGGCATACTTCCTGTATGTCATGGGACATACAGGAACCAGGAAGTATGCCTTGCCCTAGAGGCGATAGAGGACGGACAGCATTGGACTCGTGTGGAAGGTATATCCAACACTGCGGGCCGCAGACCCGCCGGGACTTGGGGGAAGTTTGTAGCTGTGTCTCCAAACTGCCCCCATGCGGAAATGACGTCATCACGATAATTGCCACTTCGACGATTTCGAAATCGTGATCTTGGTGATCGCGATTTCGGTTTAAATTTGATTTATCTTTCAGGCCTACTGCCCGCCCTGTCACACTCACCCTCTGGACGCCCCAGTATTGGTCACAGTTCTGTCAGTTAGTCTAGACCTCTTGAGAAAGCGGCGACCCTGCGATACGCGTGGAGGGGACACCTGGGGCACTTACCACTGGTCTAGGCACGGAACAGGTAATTATCCACTATTTTTCAGATCCAATTTCTGTTTCTTTTCTGACACCGCCACAACTACGGGGCTGTTTGGTTTGTGCAGCAGCATATGTTTATACAGATATTTATGCAAGAGGTTTGGGATTTTTCTTGGTAACATAACATCCAGCTTTGTTTTTGTGGAGTATTTATGAGTATATGATCCATTTTTGCACACTTGTAGTGTGCGTGCAGGGTGTTAGTTTTATTTGGCCATATTGTACCTGAGTTTTTGATAGGTTATGTAGCATTTTGTGTCCGTGCCTTATTGTATATTCACAAATTTTTTGAGATGTGCTGTTGATATCTCTGTAACATATTATGATTGGACCAGAACCCCCATTGTCTGTGTTTTCTCATTTTTAAGTAATTTTAGATTTTATTGTGTTAAGGTGTATGCAATAAAGATTTATACATGGAAGCTAAAACTAGTCCATATGCATATTATCATTTTTTCTCAGACAGATGATCTTTTTCTTCAAGTGTTTATTCTGTCATTTAGTCCAGTCGCTTGTCTGTCAGTCATTTCAGTCCACGAGGCGCTACACCTGCTATTGACGAAATTCTGTTTTGTCCCCACTTTTATTGCCTGATTAAAGGGAAGGTTCAGGGAGGGTGAGGAAAAAATAAAAATCAATTTCCACTTACCTGGGACTTCCTCCAGCCCGTGGCAGGCAGGAGGTGCCCTCGCCGCCGCTCCGCAGGCTCCCGGTGGTCTCCGGTGGCCGACCCGACCTGGCCAGGCCGGCTGCCAGGTCGGGCTCTTCTGCGCTCCAAGTCCTTGTACTTCTGCGTCCCACGCCGGCGCTCTGACATCATCGGACGTCCGCCGGGCTGTACTGCGCATGCGCAGTAGTTCTGTCATTCATTCCAGTCCACGAGCCTGTCCTGTCATTCATTCCAGTCCACGAGCCTGTCCTGTCATTCACTCCAGTCCACGAGCCTGTCCTGTCATTCACTCCAGTCCACGAGCCTGTCCTGTCATTCACTCCAGTCCACGAGCCTGTCCTGTCATTCACTCCAGTCCACGAGCCTGTTCTGTCATTCACTCCAGTCCACGAGCCTGTCCTGTCATTCACTCCAGTCCACGAGCCTGTCCTGTCATTCACTCCAGTCCACGAGCCTGTCCTGTCATTCACTCCAGTCCACGAGCCTGTCCTGTCATTCACTCCAGTCCACGAGCCTGTCCTGTCATTCACTCCAGTCCACGAGCCTGTCCTGTCATTCACTCCAGTCCACGAGCCTGTCCTGCCATTCACTCCAGTCCATGAGCCTGTCCTGTCATTCACTCCAGTCCACGAGCCTGTCCTGCCATTCACTCCAGTCCACGAGCCTGTCCTGTCATTCATTCCAGTCCACCAGCCTGTCCTGTCATTCATTCCAGTCCACCAGCCTGCCCTGTCATTCATTCCAGTCCACGAGCCTGTCCTGTCATTCACTCCAGTCCACGAGCCTGTCCTGTCATTCATTCCAGTCCACCAGCCTGTCCTGTCATTCATTCCAGTCCACGAGCCTGTCCTGTCATTCACTCCAGTCCAGTTCAGTGTTCCCCAACCCTGTCCTCAAGGCCCACCAACAGTGCATGTGTTTTGGAAATCCACAGAGGTTGTTAATCAGCTCTGCTGAGACACTCATTACCTCACCTTTGAATGTTTGTGGTTTTCTGCAAAATGTACTGTTGGTGGGCCTTGAGGACAGGGTTGGGGAGCTCTGCATGTAGTTCATTCCAGTCCGCCAAACTATCTTTCAGGTGTCTGAGTCTTCTGATGATGAGGGGGATGTGGGGGTTGTTTGTTTTTAGCAGTGTGCCCGACTCCCTGATTTGCATGGGGTGTCAGGGCCCTGGGGTGCTAGGGTGGCTGCCAGTGCCACACAATTACTTGGGAAGGTGGGGGTGGGGTGGAGGGTACCGGGGTCTCTTTGGCTGAGAGGATTTTGGAAGACCTGCATGGGCCACTTGGGGGAAGGGGGGCTCTCGAGCTAAAGGAGGTTTGTTGGCCAGCTGGGGAGCTAGGGTGGCTGTCACACAATTTCTTGGGGGGGGGGGGCGTATTTTTTGACACTCGCCCTGGGAGAAATTTAACCTAGAAACTGCACTGGCCATAAATTACTTTTATCCTATGTTGCTGTCACTTACAGTAGGTAGTAGAAATCTGACAGAAGTGACAGGTTTTGGACTAGTCCATCTCTTTATAGAGAATTCTCAGGGATATATTTATTTTCAAAAGCACTTAGTGAATGGCAGTTGCTCCGTCCAACTGCCAAAATAGTGTGCAGTGAGCAGGAAAGCTGGCCAGCATCTTTGTATTAATAATTTTCAGGGAATGTCTTTATAAAGAATAAAGGTCATGCTGAGAATTCCCTATAGAGAGATGGACTAGCCCAAAATCTGTCGGTAATGTCAGACTTCTACTACCTACTGTAAGTGACAGCAATATAGGAGAAAAGTAATTTATTGCTCGTTTTACTCTGGGAGAAACGTACTTCTTATTTGTATGTGTTTTAAATTTTAAGATTTTCGCGACAGTTCCTCTTTAAATGTAACTAGTAATCTGTAAACCGTGTACCAGGGGACTGGAGCTTAAAAGGAGTTTAGTACATAAGGAAGGCTCAAATTGTCTTGCCATGTTATCCATGGTCCATGTCTTAAAAAAATTAGGTATAGTTTCCTTGATTTTCACTAAAATATGTTTAGATAGCCCCGTCTTGTTCAGAAGGTCAAAAACTGTGGATAAGTGGGAAGACTTCCAGTTTGCCACAAGATGCTTTTAGGCTAGAGCCATTGCACGTTGAATGAGTCTGTTTAGGATAATCTATGCCAGAAGGTTTGTTCCCGAGCAGGACAACAAGGGGTCAAGAAGTGAGTGTAGCGATATCATAAGACACAACTTTCTCCATATAGCACTCCAGAATGTCTGGGCCTCTGGACAGGACCACCATATGTGCCCAAGATCACTGTTTGTCTGGCAGACTCTAAAGCATAGACTGGAGGAGGAGGGCTGAAATGTATGAAGATGAGCAAGCGTGTAACAACATCTGTGCAATACGTTAAGCAACATTTCAATAGAAGCATAATGAATGCTGTTTTTAGTTAATGTTTGACAACAGTGAGACCAACGACTTAAAGAGGAACTCCAGTGAAAATAATATAATAAAAAAAGTGTTTCATTTTTACAATAATTATGTATAAATGATTTAGTCAGTGTTTGCTCATTATAAAATCTTTTAAATCCCTGATTTACATTCAGACATTTATTACATGGTGACATTTTTACTGTTGGCAGGTGATATAGCTGCTGCATGGTTTTTTGGCAGTTGGAAACAGCTGTAAACAGCTATTTCCCACAATGTAACAAGGTTCACAGACAGGAAACTGCCAGGAATACCACGGTCCTCAGAGTTTCTTGTGGGAGGGGTTTTACCACAATATTATTCATATAGCGCTCCCTGATGGTCTGTTTGTAAAAAGGAATAGATTTCTCATGTAAAAGGGGGTATCAGCTTCTGATTGGGATAAAGTTCAATTCTTGGTCAGAGTTTCTCTTTAAGACATGGTTGAACCAGTTTCTTCCTCCCATTTAAACTGAAATCTATGCTTTGACTCAGTATCAGGAGATGTTAGCACAGCATAAATGAAGGAAACAAGTCCTCTGTCCTGTGGCCCTTCCCTGCATCTGGATTCAAACAATGAGTATTGAACAGTTGTATTGGGCTGGGCCAGGGAGCTGAAAAAATGGAAAATCTGCAAGGATAAAAATATTCCTTGACAGGGTGCCAGAAATCTTGCCCAAATTGGGCCCTAGTGACTATTTTGAAAGCCTTGACAAATTTACCAATGGTAGTCAAGTTGCGGGCTGACCACCACTTAAAGAGTTTTGGTTGGTGGCCAAGTCCAGATTATGGAATAGCTCAGACATATAACATACAGGCGACTGATAAAACCTTTTTTTGTAGAGTAAGGTAGCACTAGTCATACCACTAATTGTTCATTTTCTGTGCCTGGGACCACCAGGGCCTGCCCACTCTTGCCTTGCAGCACTGGGTCCTTGGTACGAATCCCAGCCAGGGCACTGTCTCCACAGAGTTTGTATGTTCTCCCCGTGTCTGCGTGGGTTTCCTCCAGGCACTCAGATTCCCTCCTTTCCCCAAAAAAAACATGCAGATAAGTTACTTGGCACCCCCCTAAAGTGACTATGATGGACATATGACTAAGGTAGGGTTAGATTGTGAGCCCCTGTAAGGGACAGTTAGTAGCAAGACTATGTACTCTGTGTGCATCGCTGTGGACGATGTCCGTAGTATATAAATACTAAATAATAATAGTAATGCAGTTCTCAGGGCTGAGAAAGGATGGAATGTTTTCCCAGTAGCAACACGGACAACAGTAAAAAGCCTTAAGAGGTTTTGTTTTGTTTTTTTATAAACACATGTGAATAGGATCGGTTTAACATAAAGGTTTTCAGTAAGGTTTTATATAATCTTTTAATGGCTTGTAACTATAAATGTAAATAATAGCATGTGAATACACAAGGCCAGATAGATTTATACTTTCACTGCCCCTAGGCCAATTATGTTCATGTGCATGTGCAGCCCCCTCTTTCATGTGTAACATCCACGTGCAGCAGCACCTTTCTTTCATGTACAGCTCTATTGCAGCATTAGCTTCCCTCATTCATCTGCTGCTCCTTAGTTGCAGCCTTCTTTTTCATATTTAGCAACCTCAATTTCATGTCCAGGTACACCTTGGGCTTTAGCCACCCAAGGCCAAGGCCTTTATGGCCTTTCCATAAATCCAGCCCTGTAAATGCACATACATCAGCCAGACTTACACAAGATAGAGGCTGTACTTCCTTTATGAGGACGAGGAACTGGCTCAATCAACACATTGATATGTGTTGATTGAGCTGCAATAGAGCTGTACATGAAAGAAAGGTGCTGCTGTATGTGGATGTTACACATGAAAGAGGGGGCTGCACATGCACATGAACATAATTGGCCTAGGGGCAGTTGTATAATTGTATAATAAATGCCTGCATTCTAAATGAGCTAAGTAGAATGACATATACAAGAGACTTGAGGGGTGAACAGGTACTTTGCAAGTTCTGGAGCCACTGGTTTGACAACAAGCCCAAAGATTATGTTAACCCTTGACTGCTATGGGATCCTTTAGCAAGTCCTTTATATACCCTATATATTGCACCAATTACAGTACCTTATGACCTATACACTAGGGCTAGGCACATGTGGCTTTCCTCTTCCTTCATTTTGCTTGCAGAACGTCAGCACAGTAGCAATCTGGCATCACTATCTTTAGTCCCAAGGTAGTTGCGTTTTCTTAACTTTGTGTGTGGCGTTCTTTCTGTTGAGCGTGGGCATGTTATTGTGGTGCCATATAATAAACAGAAATCCTGTGATTAAGGTAAGCGGTGGAGTGGACATATTTTAATTAAGGTTAAATAGCATTTAAATACAGATAGCAATATTGGTTAAAAAAAATGTATCCACTTCCTTTGATATTCAACAAGATTTTACCTACAAGCAAAGTCACCTTCACTTTTGTGTAGTATGGATTGAATATGTACAGTATATATGTGAATTGATTGTATAGTTAGTCCATTGGTTACTTTATGTACTGTAGCTAGTGCAGTACTCCGCTAGCTAGTACTCAGATTGCTGAGTGTGTTGTAAGTGTTCTTTGCTAAGAAGATACTCCATGTGAAAGGTGTTTAAAGGAAACGAGAAATAAAGAGGATGCCACTAGTGCCATCACCATTCTGAAAATGTGAAATGTCTAGCTGAACCTCTTGCTATAAATATTTTCTGAGCCACTGTAGGATAGGAAAGTCATAGTGTAAGATCTAAACACCTGATCTACATGCATGTTCTTGGTCAGTGGATCAGATATTCTAGGCAGAGAATTATCATTGCTGTCAGGTAAGTGGGATTTTTCGAATATGAGGTGACAATATCCTTATTTCTCTCAAGTCAAGTTTCCTATAAAGGATAACCAAACTTACAAAGCACAGTACACTAATACAGGCAGATGGAAAATCAGCGCTAACAGGGGTGCGACACAATGATCGCTCCCAGAGAGCAGCGATATCAAATCACAAGCAAATTTAGCTCAGATCCGCCAGGCTAATCTAAACACATATCACTGCAGTGTTCAGTCTTAGCGATGGCCGTCACTAAATAAAAAGAAGAGAGTGCTCACTAGCCCATAACAACCTAAATTATAAGGTTGTAATAAAGCTTGAGCTCCGGACAAGTAAAGAATTCCACACCAGTTCCACTACAAGAGCGAGACATGCAGCAGATCTGGAGAAAGCCCATCCCCAGTATGAGACAGCAGATGTCAATCTCCCGGATGACTCCTTCAGAGACTCTGAAAAAGTGGGTGTCATGGATGAATAATAAATAAATAAATAAACAAAGGGGCTAAGTGCAGAGTGTTTAATATGCCAACATGGCAAATCCATATAAAACACATGCAAATTGGTAAAATAGGAAACTCACATACAGGGTCCCATGTGATTGGGTACCCCACAATAAGAACATGCTCATTGTAAAATCCTCCAAGAGAAAAAGTGGCCACTTGCCTCCAACCTGACCGGTTTTGCATGTAGGCATCATCACAGGTTCTGGAGTACATGCGCCAAAGGCACCTAGTTAAATAAATTGCTATAAAGTTGAGTGAATAAACACTGCAGCAGTGTTGAATTTATTCAGTGTTCAGTTTCCAGCAATTTATTCCGAATAATATGCTGTATACAGTAGCAGGAGAGATGGTCACAATTACATAGCTGTTGCACACAGTGACAATTAACAACATAGGGTGTCTCCTACCAGTGTTTGAGGCAGAAGGTGGTGGGTGCAGGGGAAAAATGGGAAGCCTAATGGACGTTTCGCACGACGTTGCTTCTTCCGAGACTGGTCAGTGGACCAGTCTTGGAAGAAGCACCAACGTGTAAAACGGCCGTTAGGCTACCCGTTTTTCCCCTGCACCCATCGCCATCTGCCTCAAACACTGGTAGGAGACACCCTATGTTGTTAATTGTCACTGTGTGCAACAGCTATGTAATTGTGACCAACTCACCTGCCACTGTATACAGCATATTATTTGGGAATCGGGATAAATTGCTGGAAATTGAACACTGAATAAAATCAACACTGCTGCAGTGCCCGATTGTTTATTCACTCAACTTTATCGATATTGCATCTGTATTCAACTATTATCATAAGCACGCAACAATCACTGTAGAGGTAGCAGTTTGTGACTCGATACACCTCTCTGCCATTAACCCTTACTCCTCCCCCGCTTTGGAACTTGCAGTAACTCTCGTAGTGCCGGCTGTCTTCACAAGCTCTCTTTGATCGATTAAATACATTGCTATCCCTGAACAGGCTCCTAGATTGGTCATGCGGGACAGTGTTAAAAGGGTGGGTGGTGCTGGAAAAACTCTAGCGGGTAGAGACTTGGCAAAGGCCCAATAGGTACCAAATGCTTACAGAGAGTTCTCTGAATTCTGTCCCTCTTGGGTTTGACATGCTCTGAAAATTGGGGATTCAGCCAATAAAAATTACGGATGTTTTTTTCCCTATCTTATTGTTATCTCTGTCGGATGGGTATCCACTCTTTTTACCGGGCCTGGAAAGGGGTTTCTTTGGTACGTGGAGAGGGGAACATATCCTCTGTTTGGGTCATCTTTGGTCAGGAGAAAGCCTCAAAACGATTGGGGAGTTATGAGAAGAGAACGGCAAGTTCCCCTACGATGATTGGGTGACTGCGGCAGGTGGAGGTGTGGTGCCGTTCCCACAAACTGAAATGCAATGACAGGTTGATGGCTGGTGTCTGGGTTATCCTGTTTATACAAAAAACTATGAAGGAGCATGCAGTGTCTGCTCTATATAAGTTGCTATGAGACCAAGAAGATTGTTCCCCTCTGCTATATTTAAAGAGGAACTCCTGTGAAAATAATGTAATAAAAAAAAGTGCTTAATTTTTACAATAATTATCTATAAATGATTTAGTCAGTGTTTGCTCATTGTAAAATCTTTCCTCTCCCCGATCTACATTCTGACATTTATCACATGGTGATAGTTTTACTGCTGGGAGGTGATGTCACTGGAAGGAGATGCTGCTTGCTTTTTTGGCGGTTGGAAAGAGCTATATTAATAAACCTATTTTTTGTGCTGTACACAGTGTCAACCTTCAATAAATATCACACTTGGAGAACAGGTTAAATTGATTGATTGCTATTGTATTAGTAAAAAAAAACACTTTCCATGCAATACAATGTCATCCTATCCCCCAAATTATTGCACCAATCCCTTGTAGTGGAAATATCACCAGCGAGTGTCCACTAATTAGTCCTTACTGACCAAGCTTGTTTACTGGCAGTCCAAGTATAGTTGGGCCCATTTGTTCTAAACTTTTGACACAGATGACGTGTAATGTACACACACACACTGCAGTATGACAAGTTCACATATGGATTTGCATGCTTTTATTCTCACTGCCCGGGTCTTGCCAGTTAGTGCGACACTTGCCGGTTACCATCAGCCATGTGTGTATATACAGTGGGTTACAAAAGTATTCGGCCCCCTTGAAGTTTTCCACATTTCGTCATATTACTGCCACAAACATGAATCAATTTTATTGGAATTCCACATGAAAGACCAACACAAAGTGGTGTACACATGAGAAGTGGAATGAAAATCATACATGATTCCAAACATTGTTTACAAATAAATAACTGCAAAGTGGTGTGCGCATAATTATTCGGCCCCCTATGATCTGAGTGCAGTCAGTTGCCTATAGACATTGCCTGATGAGTGCTAATGACTAAATAGAGTGCAGCTGTGTGTAATCTAATGTCAGTACAAATACAGCTGCTCTGTGAGGGCCTCAGAAGTTGTCTAAGAGAATATTGGGAGCAACAACACCGTGAAGTCCAAAGAACACACAAAACAGGTCAGGGATCAAGTTATTGAGAAATTTAAAGCAGGCTTAGGCTACAAAAAGATTTCCTAAGCCTTGAACATCCCAAGGAGCACTGTTCAAGCGATCATTCAGAAATGGAAGGAGTATGGCACAACTGTAAACCTACCAAGACAAGGCCTCCACCTAAACTCACAGGCCGAACAAGGAGAGCACTGATCAGAAATGCAGTCAAGAGGCCCATGGTGACTCTGGATGAGCTGCAGAGATCTACAGCTCAGGTGGGAAACTCTGTCCATAGGACAACTATTAGTCATGCACTGTACAAAGTTGGCCTTTATGGAAGAGTGGCAAGAAGAAAGGCATTGTTAACAGAAAGCATAAGAAGTCCCGTTTGCAGTTTGCCACATGCCATGTGGGGGACACAGCAACCATGTGGAAGAAGATGCTCTGGTCAGATGAGACCAAAATGGAACTTTTTGGCCAAAATGCAAAACGCCATGTGTGGCAGAAAACTAACACTGCACATCACTCTGAACACACCATCCCCACTGTCAAATATGGCGGTGGCAGCATCATTCTCGGGGGGGGGGGGGGGGGATGGGGGGGGTGCATCTCTTCAGCAGGGACAGAGAAGCTGGTCAGAGTTGATGGGAAGATGGATGGAGCCAAATACAGGGCGCAATCTTGGAAGAAAACCTCTTGGAGACTGCAAAAGACTTGAGACTGGGGTGGAGGTTCACCTTCTAGCAGGACAATGACCCTAAACATAAACCCAGGGAAACGATGGAATGGTAAAACAAAACATATCCATGTGTTAGAATGGCCCCGTCAAAGTCCAGATCTAAATCCAATCGAGAATCTGTGGCAAGATCTGAAAATTGCTGTTCACAAACGCTGTCCATCTAATCTGACTGAGCTGGAGCTATTTTGCAAAGAAGAATTGGCAAGGATTTCAGTCTCTAGATGTGCAAAGCTGGTAGAGACATACCCTAAAAGACTGGCAGCTGTAATTGCAGCAAAAGGTGGTTCTACAAAGTATTGACTCAGGGGCCGAATAATTACGCACACCCCACTTTGCAGTTATTTATTTGTAAAAAATGTTTGGAATGATGTATGATTTTCGTTCCACTTCTCACATGTACATGTAACGATTGTGGAACTTTCTCCGTGAGCAGCGCACAACGCGTGCGCCGATACGGCGGAAATCCTCCACAAGCGTATAATTGCAGGCACCCAGCAAAAGGTGCTACGCACCCGTAGAGGGAAATTCCTGTCGGCAGATGGCGCTGGGGAGTGCAGAGGAACCAATCATCTGTACCTCCACAAATGCCAGACAGGCATTGTACGAAGCGCAGAACGCAATCGCAAGAGAAGCGATTGCGAATGAGAACGAGCAAAGGGACAGGTTGTATGTGTGTGCGCCAATCTAGTCGCCACCCCGCGACCGCGCACACACAACAGCAGATACGAACCAGAAACGCAACCGCAAGAACGGCGATTGCCAGAAGTGACACAAGGCAGATCAGAACAGAATACGAGGATAGCAAAGGCACAGCAAACCATACAATGAGGAGATACGGAAAATAACAAACGCTAGCTAACCGCGAACACCGCACTCATTCGCAACAGTGCACGCGGTTATGCGCAGTCTCCACGTGATAAGCACAATAGAAACAAACACGCCTAACTAACCATCGACAGACAAACATGAAACAGAGGACGCGAGCGCTTGCTTAATGGTTACCTCACCGAGCCTCCAGCAAGCGATCGTAGCAGACAAGACAGACACACGAAAACAGGGACAAGCGAGAGATAGGATCCACAGCACTAGCAAAAGTGGCTAGCGCGATCCAGGAAGACAGAACAGAAGGATCCACAGCACTAGCGCGAAGCGAGTGCGATCCAGGGACAGAGTAACAGAACAGAAGGATCCACAGCACTAGCGCAGGATGCTAGTGCGATCCAGAGAGGCAGAACAGAAGGATCCACAGCACTAGCGCGAAGCGAGTGCGATCCAGGGACAGAGTAACAGAACAGAAGGATCCACAGCACTAGCGCAGGATGCTAGTGCGATCCAGAGAGGCAGAACAGAAGAGATAGCTGGTAGCAACCGCTGCACCAGCTATGCTCCAAGAACAGAGATCAGAACGATTTCCTGTCGACCACCGTTGGGACAGGACAATCGCAACAGACAAACAAAACAGATAAACAATCCTAACTGCACCAGGGAACCTGCCTAGCACAGTTTCCAGGAATTACTCTAAGCTGATCTTCAAAAAGAGCATGGCTGACACTCTCCAGAGTGTTTCACAGGAAGGAATCCATATGACCAGCCAAGCATTGTGGGAAAGACATAGTACTTATAGTACACGCCTCCAATGAATGTGGCCAGGCTATTTGCATGACAACGTATGCAAATTCCTCAGCAAGCACAAGCTGCAAAACTGACAGAAGCTCTTCTTTCCAGAGTCCTGCAGCATGCAAACCTAAACAATGGTCAAAAAGCTGCCTGCCTGCACAGGCAGCTGAGCAGATCATTACAGTACACCACTTTGTATTGGTCTTTCAGGTGGAATTGCAATAAAATTGATGCATGTTTGTGGCACTTATGTGACAAAATGTTTTAAACTTCAAGGGGGCCGAATACTTTTGCAAGCCACTGTAGGTTCCCTCCTAGCACACCTCACACTTCGTCACCATCCAGGTGACTTTGCACCGTTTCTGCCGTGGCTCTTACCGCACTCGGGTACGCATGTCTGCAGTCTCTGTTACCCTTTGCCTCTTGAACAAGTCCATGTGGTCAGGAATATGCAAATCAAGGTTGCGATTCACATAATCAAGAAAGTGATAAAGCACAGTCACGTGATCTGGAGTGGGGAAAAAAATGAAATATCTGAACTACAGCATTTTATTTGGATTTGATATGTTGGAATATTAAACAACCTGCACTTAGCCCCATTGTTTATTTATTTATTATTCATCCATGTCACCCACCTCTTCGAAGTCTGTGGTGGAGTCATCTGGAAGATTGACGTCTGCAGTCTCATGCCATGGAGAGTCACAGCTTCCTCCATATCCACTGCTGCTGCATATCCCATTCTCGGAGTGCAGCTGGTGTGAAATTCGTTACTTGTCCAGGGCTCATTATTACAGCCTTATAACGTGGGATGTTGTGGGCTGGTAAGCCTCCTCTTTTCTTACTATTTGGTGACGGCCACCACTAAGACTGAGGTGAGTGTGGGAAGATTAGCCTGACATCGCTCAATTTGTTTGTGATTTCATATCATAATGTCCGAACAATGTTTAATCGGTAGCTTCTATTTACGTTACTTACCCTTCAAATCTATGGATGGCTTAATGACTCATCACTTCATGTTTAGGTACAGTTCTCAATGACAATATTGACGTTTGTAATCACATGCTTTTTATCACCTTCAGAACTGCTGTCCATGCAGCAAGAGGGAAACATTTTTGGTTTGTCCACACAAATCACACATAGGACAGTGATGCAGTCGAGGACAGTTGCAGAACTGTGACATGTGGAGTCCAGGGAATGGTACTGTATCTGCATTCGAACAAGCAGGTGCATATGAGTCGGGTGGTTTGCCCATGGTGCCGTGCAGCAGTGCGCAACAGAAGAAGAGGTAGAGAGAATTTAGGGCCCTTTTCCACTTGGAAGCACAATTGCATGCGAAATCGCGGCGCCTTCAACTTCCTTTAGCTATAATTGCACTGTGAACCATCCAGTGTAGGAGTGCAATTGCACAAAAAAATTGTGCAGGCCAGGGATTGCAATTCGAATAAAATTGAATCACACTAGTGCAAAAAGAGCACTGCAATTTACATGTTGTCACGGTGCTCTTAGCAGAACGGGCACGATCCGGTTTTCTAATCTGATCTCACGCTAGTGGAAAAGGGCCCAATTTGATCATGCCTAATCAATGGCATGCTGATATGCAAATTAATAAAAAAAAATAATATATGTAGTTTTCAGGCTTTTAAAACAACCCCCCTTGTGAAGTTCTTGAGAATACGCAGGCAGATTCTTTTTTATTCTGTGTAAATAAATTGTAAAAGACGTATTTCTGGGACACACAAAACCCCCTAATTATCTTAGTTCAAATATTAAGATCATTGTTTTAAATGTATACACTGCCTGTTGTGAGCAATGAATGCATCGTGTGACATGATTTAAGCCAGTATTTGCAGTGTTACAGCAATGTGATGATTTCGTTCTGCTTCTCCTGTTTTGTTTTTCTTTCAGGAATTACGTGAGAGACCACAACTGACCTGCTAGGGGCAAAGAGGATCCTTAGTGCTAATATGCCTATTAAAGCTCCCACCATCCCCTGCTGCCTGCCTGGCTTTAGCTAAATGCCTAATTTTCCCTTTTGTGGCGTGCTTAAAACTTAATTGTTGCTAATTAAAAAATAAAAAAGGAGACCGGGTTACTTGGTCAGCTGGTGTGCATTGAGAACTGGTTCAAATTGCTGCTGCTTGCTGACAAACACAGAAGAGCATGCTGGGCTCAAAAGCGTTAACCCTTAAGCCTTACAGAGTATTGGAAAAGCCACAGGAAGTCCATAGTTCATTCAGGTTAGGTCAATATGTCCATGCTAAAGTGTGCATTAATTATACTTGGATGAAATAAATGGTAGGCTCATCACAAAGGGCATATATTTGTGCTTTGTGCAACCTTACACAAAACACCCATTAAATGGATCGAATTGTAAATAACAGTTTAGTACTTGTTGGAAAAAATGTGATATACTTTCTCAATACATGTTTCTCTAACATACACTTGAATCCAGATGAAAGAAATATGTGCTTTCATTGCAAAGCTTTCAGCTTGAAACACAATTTGGCTGTTCGCCACAAATTGTGTTTTTGTACACTTTGGTTATGATAATTGACTTTAAAATAAACTTGGCAGTGGATCAATCCCTTTACCCATACAAGGACATTAAAGCTAGAACCTTGAAGATTTGGTACATGCCATTGTTTAGCTTGCAGATCTCTATGGAGCCCTCAAATCTGAGAAACTCAAAACAGAATAAGCTGCTTAAAAGCCAAATCATCATACATAATCTTTTCTAACACCACTTTCCCAGGATCCTCTGGTGTAGAGACCATGTGACCATGACCAACAGAGAGACTTCCCGGCCAAAAGCTCGGATTTAAACTATAGACTTTCTTTAAGTGGCGTAATTTGGGGTCTGGTTATTGCTGCTATAGCGGCGCGCAACTCAGGTGCTACATGGCTGGAGCTGTGCATTGAGAAGAGGGGCTTCATTCTTGAAAGCCTCCAAAGAAATTCTGCAAGCTAAACAAAAGTATGCACAGGTGCTTCTATATGCCTGCTTTTAGATTAGATTCATATTCCATATTTGTATAATATTTAACTTAATATGCAGTGCTTCAGAGAGTACTTTGAACTATTCACATCTGTCCCTACCTCCAAAGGAACTCGAAGTTCATTGTCTCTACTACGGTCACACACAAAGTAAGCTAACTCTGTCAAATCAACCTAGTAATGTGTTTTGGAACGACCTGAGCAATGCAGTGCAAACGCACGAAAAGTAGCTAACAAATGGCACTTAAACCCATAGCCCTAATGACTGGTACACACAATGCAATTTACTGTCAGATTGATTGTTTCCAACAGGTCCGGTCTGATTACCAATCGATTTTTCAATTTTTATTTTTTATAAAAGTGAATGTAAAGTTAATCTGAAATCAGATCGAACCTGTTGGAAATAATCGATCTGACGTTAAATCTGTCAGAAAATTGCATCGTGGGTACCAGACATAAAGCTGCTAGTTAATAGATACAAGATCGAATCAAATATTATCCTTCTACCCCAATGTTAGTTTACAAAGATGCTGTATATCTAATGTGAGATGTACTTTAGGGTAAATTATTTTATAGATTTAGTACCATATAAAGTTTATTTGTCAATATTTGTTCTATATCCGAAAGCTGTAGTAAACGTTTTGGGCAGAGTTCAACTAAAAAATCCCTGAATTCCATTTAAAATAAAACAGACAGAAAGCAAGTCTTTTTTATCAGTCAATATGTAGTACATTTTCCTAAAACAAACTTATTAAACAAATATTATAATGCAGGTTCACTTTATAAATACCATTATTTCGGCGAACATGCAACTCCTAAATGTATTCTGTTTGATCTATTAGCTATTACAAAAATGTATCATCCCTAATATAATTGTGCCTTCTTAAAACAGAAGGTATGTGCAATAATTCAGCACTAAGTGAACACCTGTGGTTTCCCATGATGCATCACTCCCGAATATGCAAATCATCAAAGTCAGGCACACATCCAGAATCAATGGTGTGTAGTGAGTCTATAGCTAAAAAATGTTACAGAGCCACATCAATGCTTAGCTCCCACTTTGAAAAAAGGTTCAGAATTCTTTACAGTAAAAAAAAAAGAAGTTGATTAACTTACCAAAAAATTGTATCCAAATTTAAATGATAACTTTTTGCTGACCGTACATTATTACTTCCACTGTCAAGAATGAAGGGTCATGCTTAGTATTGTTGAACACATTGCAGTTTCAACATGAGGACTAGTTTTTATCCACACTTTTATAGTATTTCTTCCAAGCAAAATAATTTCTGCTGACCTCAGCTCACTGTTGTTGACATATAACTGCACTCATGTATCTTCTTAGGTTTAATGAACATCATATTGTATAATGCTTAAGCTCCGAATAATGGCATATACTGAGTCTGTGTCAGAGATAAGTTCTCAGTAGATATTTGGCCTCATTATTTGGCAACTGTATTGTGCTAGGCCAGGCATGGGCAAAGTCGGTCCTCCAGCTGTTAAGGAACCACAAATCCCACAATGCATTTGCCTTTATGAGTCATGACTGTGGCTGTCAGACTCCTGCAATGCATTGTGGGACTTGTAGTTCCTCAACAGCTGGAGGGCCAAGTTTGCCCATGCCTGTGCTAGGCCATAGTAGAAGGTATTGCAGCTAGGCTAGATAGAACCTGTAAGGACAGGGCACATGTTTGTAGGCATACAATATGATGTGAATGGAAATGGAACATACTCTGTTAGCCTAAATGCAGTTCCTAAGACCCTCTACTGACTATGTTTGTATATTCCTAAACCAAAAGCAGCATTTGAACAGCTCAGGACAAGTAACCAGATCAGCTCTCCTTTTTTTTGTTAGGGTAGCAGTCCCAGGTTCTAATGGCAGAACCTTGATTTTTTACAGACCTTGATGAATGCCTTCCAAGCCCCTGTGTGAATGGAGCTACCTGCGTTGATGGCATCGACTCATTCAAATGCTTATGCCTTCCCAGCTACGGAGGGGACCTATGTCAGATCGGTACGACCAATGTGGCTTCAGCTAATTTTACTAACACTGCATCCCAACAGAAACAGATCATCCCTCCTTCAAAGCAAACAGTAACTGTTTCTAGTAGGCCTAGGCCTACCTGTGAGAGAAGAGTGAATAACCTGATTTTGTCTCTTTCAGTTTCTCTTTCTTTTCACCACTAATGTGATATTTTTTAGATTACAGGATATATCTACAACTTGATCAAGAATCAAATTTCCATTTGTATGTTCTCTCCTTCAAGGTCTTCAATCCAACTGCAGGTTCCTTTCCCCATTATTACCTCTAAAAAGATGTAGACTGTAGAATTTCTAAATAACATGTATAAATACATCAGAGGGCAGAGATTTTTGCCACTAGGCTTGTGCAAAGGACTAGATGATACGGTCTGTACATGGAGGAAAAAAGTTTTTGTCATTTAATTAGTGCTTGGATGCTTTCCTTGCACTGAAGGACACCCATGGCTATAGTTACTAGTTCATTCCTGGCAGTGTCGATCCAGGAATTTTATCAGATCGCCATCTGAAGTCTGGAAGGAATTATTTTCCTTTTTTGAACTTATTGGTCAAAGTCTTGTAAGGGTTTTTTGCCTTTCTCTGGATCAACTAAGACACGTGAGTTTGCAGGTCCCATTTTCTGGTTGAACTTGATGGATGTGTCTTTACCCAACTATGTACTAACTATGTAAGTTAGATCCAGTAGCTGACTGTATAGTAGCATGCAATTATGGTCTAAAGGTCTCTGCTCCAGCTTGAACAGCTTGTAAGGAGCCCAATATCTACATAGAATTCATCCAGTTGCCATGTAGCAGTATCCACACACTAGTGCAAGGGTTATAATGAACTCTGAGGCTTTATCCCATGAAATTCATATAAAATTTGTGGTAATGCAATAAATTAGGTAAAGCCGGACCCACTTGTACATGAAGTGTAGGGCCCGTTTCCACTACATGAGAATTTGCATACATTTTCTGCACACAGATTACTTTGATAACGCTACATTCTTCCCACATACCAAAAACGTACTGGTAACTGGTAAGTCAATTAGCAGCATTTTTCCAAAACTGACCTAGGCTGGACAGTTAGTGACATGAATAACTATTTTGTAGTCATTTGTACAGCACTACAGAAAATGACAGCACTATATAAATGCACAATAATAATACAAAATAATAATAATAATTTAGATAATGTACTACCAGCAAATTGCATTTTCATCTCTGCTCTGCAGAAGGTCATTGCTAATTTGATGTAATGGAAAAATCTTTTCATTTTCTAGTCTGCTTTAAGCAATTGTCTGTCCAGTGGTATGAGAGAGGTCAGAGCAATAACATTACTTCAGGTTTCCATTTAAAAAGAAGATGTTTGAAGCACAAGAGTAGCTATCATTAAAATGTTTATTTTTTGTTAAATAAATTGTGACAGCCTACAACAAACCTAGCCACTTTTTTAAACATTTGGGTATCTCCTATCTTTCCTCCAGCATTGTTAGGGCTGACTACATCCTCTTCAAAACTTTTAGGGCTGTGATGTTTTAAACAAAAGGTCAATAAAGTGTGCAGTAGTTTGAAAGGCTAGATGCATTTCACATCCAGATGAAAGTACCTGTTTGTTTGTAGTGTCTCTCTATGGATTCAGGTTAACATGACATTTTTCATAAATAGCAGGTGTTTGGGTTGGAAACAATTAATTTAAATAGGGGAGATATTTTCAGAAACATTCAGAGGACTTTGGGCCCCAGAGCAAGTCTATACATAACAATTCATATGGTGCAACACCTACCAAGGATGATCGTCTTGATATCGAAGGCCACTACCGATGTGCAAATGATCAAGCTTTTCCATCAATGGCAAACACTCCCTTTGACTGATTTTGGACACAAATTTATTGAAAGATTGATCAGGCAGCTATGTTGTGGCATCGACTTGATAAAATTATCCAGTAGCAAGGTCGATTGGGACACAATATTGAGTGACATGTGGGTACCTTAAGAGGGAAGCAGATGGATTTGGTGTGGCCTGTTGTTTGTGTATTAATGTACAGCCCCACTGCATTCCTCATCCATATGATGATGGGAGGGGTCCTGGGTCTCAGCTTCCAAAGATTCTTGTTGTAATCTAACTATCTGGACCTGGGCCTCCATGATTACAGTGAATGAGGCCCTAGACCAGGTGATCACAAGCACCCAATAGGATGCCTGCCACCACAAGCATGGTTTCCAGAGTCCCCCTGCTTGTTTTAGACCGCTGAATGGCTGCTGTGGGTGCCTAGGGCAAAATGGAACAGCACAGTGGCGTAGCAATAGGGGATGCAGAGATTGCAGAGAGTGCTATACCATTCCAAATAGTCCAAGCTGTTCTAAAGCACCCTAATTAACCCTGATTAATTGGGACCAGCTGTTTTAATCAACTCATCAGGTGAAAAACAGCAGCTCTCTGCAGTTGGTTTGTGGACAGTCATTGGTAAGACAAAGGAGCTCAGTGAGGGCATCTGCAGTATGAGAGGTCTAAGCAGAGGAGGGGAACAGTTTGTTAATGATTATCACTATTTAAAGCATATATGGAAGTGATCATTACCAGCATAGCACCATCGAAGAGCTAATAATGTAATTTAGAGTGGGCCCCTAATAGGCCCCTCTGGTCCAGTGTGGTAGCAATCTCTGCATCCCCTATTGCTACGCCACTGTGCTGTTCCATTTTGCCCTAGGCACCAACAGCAGCCATTCAGCGGTCTTAAACAAGCAGGGGGACTCTGGAAACCATGCTTGTGGTGGCAGGCATCCTATTGGGTGCTTGTGATCACCTGGTCTAAGGCCTCATTCACTGTAATCATGGAGGCCCAGGTCCAGATAGTTAGATTACAACAAGAATCTTTGGAAGCTGAGAGCCAGGACCCCTCTTATCACCATATGGATGAGGAATGCAGTGGGGCTGTACATTAATACACAAACAATAGGCCACACCAAATCCATCTGCTTCCCTCTTAAGGTACCCACATGTCACTCAATACTGTGTCCTAATCGACCTTCCTACTGGATAATTTTATCAAGCCGATGCCACAACATAGCTTCCTGATCAATCTTTCAATAAATTTGTGTCCAAAATCAGTCAAAGGGATTGTTTGCCATTGATGGAAAAGCTTGATCATTTGCACATCGGTAGTGGCCTTCGATATCAAGACGATCATTAGTCCCGACAGACCCCTGTCCAGTGTTCCCCCGGTGTACCCCAAGTGTAAAGTGTCCCTCCATACCCATGAGCAGTATTTTAAAGCCTAATTTGTCCAACAGCATGAGTTCTGGCCTTCTCTGGTCTTCAGCCTCACCGCAAAAGCGCAAGTACACTGGTGCATTATGAGTCAAAAAGAAAAACAGTACCTAACCTGGCACCAAATACAGCAGGGCGGATACACTGGAGCTGGGATAGGGAGCGTGCTCATCCACAATACTTGTGAAATTCATCAGAAACATTCTGCCGCTGAAGAAGCAGGTGCAACCAGCAAAACAGCTGTCAGGCACTTGACATCCCCACTACTTTGTACCTGCTTATGCCCAACCGGAAAATAAAGGAAGTTCTTCTTTCTGCTGAATTTGACACTGGTGCATGTGTGACACCACATGTGCCGAGCCACATGGTAATAGCACTCAGGCTGATGCCAAAGACCGGAGGAGGCCAGGACTCCCAGAAATCCCAGAGAGGGATCTATCTAATGGTCAATCTGACCATATATTATCAAGTGATGTGTGGCCAGCTTTAGATCCCAACAGATCCCTGAGATTAAAAACCTGATATAATATCTGTGCCAGCAATTCTATTTTATACACCTGTGGAAGGTGTTTTGCAGCGGATGACACATTGGCAGTACTCAAGTTCTGGAGTACTTGTTTAGATAGTGACTGGAGTGCCTGATTAGCAGAATGTCGAAATGGATTAACCTCTTGAGGACCGCGGTGTTAAACCCCCCTAGTGACCAGGCCATGTTTTACTAATAGGGCCACTGTTTAAGGCTTCGCTGCAGGGCTTTCTGTTGGTGGGCTGTGATCGCTCCACCAATGTTTTTTTTTTTAATAAATATTTATTTATTTTTTTATTAATAATTTTATGTCTATTTTTTATTTCTTTTTATACCTCCCTCCCCCCACAACCAATCAGCGCGATCGGCTGTCATAGGCTTCAGCCTATGACAGCGGATCACTGTAGTGCCTCCCAGGGGGACAGCCGTGTCACACGGCTGTCCCCAGTACAGCGCTGCCGTAGATATCAGCGCTGTACATAGTAATTCTAGCCACTGGGAGACTGGTGGTGGAGCAGAGCTCCGTCATTCATGCGGAGATGCGAGCGCGATCTCCTGCAAAGTACCTCCCCAGGACTTCACGCCAATTGGCGTGGAGTGGTCCTGGGGCTGCCGCACTGCTCGCGCCAATCGGCGTGGAGCAGTCATTTAGCAGTTAAGATGGAATGGGACCATAGGCAAGATAGCAATTTTTGTCCACCACTGATAGTCACCTGGCTTTGTTAGTTCAATTTGGTGGGTGCTAGCCAGAGCCGGGACAAGGTCCTCCAGCACCCAAGGCTGAGACACAAGTGCGCCCCTCCTTCCCTGCCACCCCAGCCGTCACACACTGATTGCTATTAGACTAAGAGGCGCCACAGGGCCCACAACCTCCCCAACACCTTAATATCTAGTTATCTGGCTTGCAGTCACTGCCATGTATCCTCTTTTCTTATTTCTTTCTGCTTCAAACACAATTAGGAATGACTGCTGAATGAATTGTGCGCCCCCTCCTACACTGCGCCCTGAGGCTGGAGCCTCTCCAGCCTATGCCTCGGCCCGGCCCTGGTGCTAGCATCTCCAGTACACTAGGCTCTCTCCAGGCCCAAGGCAGCTGCCTAGGTTTTCCTAGTGAATGATCCAGCTTTGGCAGACTGGGGTGTGTTGTTACCATGGGGCAACATCTTCATTATCTCTGCCTCTGAAAGTGTATCTAAATCTCAACAACACACACAGATCTGAATAATCCATATGTCCTTGTCCTTATGCAGCTTACTGTGGAAGGGGGCCTGTTAAATTCCTGTAAGGGTTCCAAGTGAACTGTTATCAGAAGTATTCTAAATTTATGTTCTGTAATATTAACATGGCTGGTTTAACATACATTTGAAAAGGAACCTGCAGTTGAAATCTCTTTTCTTTTTACTTTTGTTAAGTCTTGAATCCATGTGTGGCTGAGTGAGATCTGACCCTTTCTCTTTTCACTCAACATTTTCAGGTAAAAGATATCTGTTAACCTCGTCTCTGTTTCCCAGTTGTCACTGACACTTTGCTTTCTACAGGTTCTGATCTCTGGCCATCTGCTGAAGGAAACTCAAAGCGGACCCCCAATGTTCCACCTGGGGACACTCTTCCCTCACTACATTCTTTTTATTCTATATTCTAGATCTTGAAGTGTGTGATGAAGACTGGACCAAATTCCAAGGGCATTGCTATAAACACTTTCCAGACAGAGAAACATGGGTAGATGCAGAGAATACATGTAGAAGCCACCAGTCACATTTATCCAGTATCCTGTCATCTGAAGAACAAGAATTTGTAAATGGTAAGTAATGGTGATATTGATTGTTGTCTTGTAATCGTGTATTTTCCCATGTAAATCTTCAGATGTCTTTGGACTGTTTTCTTTGGCTGCCATGTGATCTCTGGCCTTACCTAGGATTTGGTTGGGAAAATGAAAGTTGGACATTCTTATTCTGTGACCAGTCCAGCAGGTCTAAATCCAATCCTGGGAATCATTGTTTCGGTTCTAATTATTTCAGTATAAGGCTGGGAGCAATGCATACCCCCAAACAACATAATTAGGCAGCATTTACCCCCAAATAACATTATTAGGCAGTGTGTCCAACCAACCAACTTAATTGGATTGTGTGTACCACCCAATTGGCATAATTATACAAAGTGCCTGCAAACTTAATTTGTGTTCTCCCTAAATTAATGGTGGTCAGTGGTCAGTACCTTTAGTGACAAAAAAGATATCATACTTACTTTCCAGTTCACATGCGTTCTTCAGCCACTGGGACTAGTGTCAGATGATGTGGCACACCACATAATCTGAATCACCCAAGCTTGTCAGGCATGGCGCACAGAAGGAACAGTGCATTGCTGCATATATGAAGTGGTACTATTAAGTCCCATAGAAGGATCAAGATTTCATGAAAAATATTCAGGGCATGGACTGACTATCACCCTAGCACAGTGGCGTAGCTAAGGAGCTGTGGGCCCCGATGCAAGTTTCACATTGGGGCCCCCCAAGCACTCTATACATAACAATTGATACAGCGCACCAAAACCTGCCAATGGCAGCTACAGTGTCAGAGATGCAAGAAGAGGATGGGGAACAGTTTGTTAATGATTACCACTATTCAAAGTATCTATAGAAGTGATTATTATGAGCACAGGACCAATAGAGAGCTAATACTGTAGCTGAGGGAGGGCCCTTTGGGGCCCCTCTGGCCCAAGGGCCCGATGCAGTCGCTACCTCTGCACCCCCTATTGCTATGCCCCTGCCCTAGCACTTGTGGTTTAGGTACAGCACATTGAAAACTCTCATGAAGTCATGAAGAACTTTAATGGATTAATTTTAGGGACAGAGGAGACCAAGGTTTTGTGTGATGTACAAGCAACTGAGCATGTACAGAATGGATTGACACTGGAAACACCCTGAGCAGCTGAAAGAACTTAATCCAAACATATGTGCCTTGCTGGACCATTACCTACACATACCTCTTACAGGATAACTTCTACAGACATAAACATGGCATAAGATAACCTGTGTCACCCACTGTACAAACTTTACCCTGTATATGGAGCAATTTGTGGAGATTAGAACTCTAGACATTTTCAAGGTAGCAATGACAGTTCAGGTATGTGGATGGCACATTGGTCAAAGTCAACACATGTAAAGTACAAGCTCTTACCAAACCCCTGTTTAGTAGCTATAAAAATCAGGTCTATACCGAGAGACAAACAAAAACAACTAATTAGCCTTCTTGAACTGTATGATACATGACATAGTGGGATGATCACAGGAGTCTGATCTAAATCTTCCCACACAGATGAGTTCCTCCTCTTTGCCTCTCATAACCTTCTAGTACACAACCTGGGCATTTTTACAACTCTACAATACTGGCAGAGATGATCACTACCAACTCAGGAACAAAGAATAAGGAATCCGAACATTACAGAGAATCTTAAAATATTTGTAGCTATGCAAAACTTTTGTAAAAATAGCAAGATCTAACGAAAAACCTGACATACACAAGGTAGATGGCACAGCAGCCCTGTGATCACGCTTGATGCGCCAGCGAGTGCCGAGCAGTCAGCCTGGTGGATCATCTTGACTGAGCATAGACCGAGGGCATTATTCCCCTACTGCCCTTGCTCACCCTGTGCCATTCCATAGTGTGCCATGTCTCATATGCAACGGGAGTGTCAGAGAAAACTTGGGAGGATCTTGATAATTCATTAAATCATGAGACAGAAACTTGCATATCTTGAGGAGCCAACATTTAAACACAATGAAAGCAACTTTGAGTATGTAGTTCAGTGTACTGAAGAGTGCAGAGATATTACAATTGGGCATGCAAAGTAAGCAAAACCATTTTTAGAAGAGGGGTGAGAGGGGTAATCTATATCAAACTAGGACACATTTTCCAAAACATTGAAGGGGTCTTCAACACCATATAGTATTGTTGGCTTACCTGTTTTCTTAAGAATCTAATTTAACTCCGTGTTAAAATAGGAAAGTGTGGGCACTGAAACATCTTCTAGAACCCAAAAAAAGGTGTCACCTTATAGTTACTTTATTTTTCAGTTGCATTTTCCAAAAGTGTAGGTTAAAAATAACATTGTTTACATGGCAATTCTGCTTGACAGATTGATGATGCTGTGAGCCCGTGATTTTATCATCTCAGGATAAACTCAACATTTAAATTTGAATGTGTCAAATGTTTTTTTCTATTTAAAGTGGAAGTAAACGCAGAGTTTCCTCTCAGCTTTAAAAGACTAGCCACACCATGATAACCTTCTTGAGTACAACTTATGGAAATCCTGAATCCTAAAAACCCCGAAGTTTACTATTTAGTTTCACTTTGCTGGGAGCACTGAAAGGTTTAAGCCCCAGTGTTTACTCTATGGAGAGAGCTGCCTTGGCAGATCTCCTGCAGGCTATTCACAGCTGCTAATAAGAACTAATTGAATAAGAACTAATTCGACACTTTGATCTAAAAACATGGCCTGACATATCATTGCTATGCTGATGACACCCAGCTATATTTGTCATTCAAACCTGACGTCACAGACCCTACTCCACAAATAAACGCATGCTTAGCTGAGCTTCAGGAGTGGATGAATAATAATTGGCTAAAACTTAATGCTGACAAAACTGAGGTTCTTGTTATCGAGGGCCAGGGCTCAACAGCAAAGCAGCTCCAGTCTCAACCAACACCGCTAAGGATAGGGAGCTCAGACCTGAACAACTCAGACTGTGTGCGCAGCCTGGGAGTACTGATTGATGGGAAATTAAGCTTCAGGAATCAAATCTCAGCTGTTGTGAAACATTCCTTCTTTCACCTAAGGAATATTGCAAGGATTAAACACCTAATTCCTTCAGAGGATCTTCCAACCCTAGTTCATGCCTTCGTCACATCAAGGTTAGACTACTGCAACGTCCTCTACACAGGCCTGCATAAGAAAGACTTACGCCGCCTGCAATTAGTACAGAATGCCGCCGCAAGGCTGTTAATGAGCCAACCCCGCCATTGCCACATAACACCAACCCTGAGCTCACTCCACTGGCTACCGATAAAATGGAGAATTCTGTTTAAGATTGGCTTACTGACATTCAAATCATTGCACAATCTGGGCCCTGGATACCTGAAGGACTTGTTGCAACTACATCACACCCCCCACAATCTTAGATCAAAAGGACGTAACACCTTGGTCACCCCCAGAGTCCACCTCAAAACCTTTGCAGACAGAGCCTTTTGTCATGCTGCCCCTACACTTTGGAACTCCCTGCCACACCCAATCAGGACAGCCCCATCCCTGGAAACATTTAAGTCTAAACTGAAAACCTACCTTTTCAGTCTGGCATTCATGAACATCTGACTATCTCCTCTGTAACACAACCCAGCCTGAAACCCTGTATTAATCTGAGACACAGCTATGCGCTTTGAGTCCTATGGGAGAAAAGCGCTTTACAAATGTTATTGTATTGTATTGTATTGTATCTAGCTTAAAGTGTACCAGAGCTGAGAAAATATATAAGTCGTATACGGTGCTGCCCATAATTATTCATACCCCTGGCATATTTTGACTTAAAGTTACTTTTGTTCAACCAACAAGTCATTTCTTGACGGAAATGACAAAGGTGTCTACTAAAAGAAAATGAGATGATGTACAAGAGTATTATTGTGTGTGTGTGTGTGGTGGGGGGGGGGATCCTCAGCTTTTATTTACATTTGAGCAAAAAGTGTCCAGTCTAAAATTATTCATACCCTTCACAAACTGTCACAGTCTCAAGGAAAATCCGAAGTGCTATACCATTCCAAATAGTCCAAGCTGTTCTAAAGCACCCTAATTAACCCTGATTAATTGGGACCAGCTGTTTTAATCAACTCATCAGGGGAAAAACAGCAGCTCTCTGCAGTTGGTTTGTGGACAGTCATTGGTAAGACAAAGGAGCTCAGTGAGGACCTGCAGCTGCACATTGTGGTTGCTCTCTATCAGGAAAGGACTACAAGGCCATTTCTAAATGTTTTCAATTTCCAGTGGCTACAGTGCAAAGTATTATTAAAAAATACAAGATGTTCCGCTCTGAGAAAAATCTCGCAGGACATAGTCGGAAGCCAAAAGTGACACCTTTGTTGGCCAGGAGGATAGTGAGAGAGGTGAAAAAGAAGACCATCCTGGTGAATCTAGGCTCTGCTGGTGGCAATGTCTTAAGGCAGACAATCCGATGGATATTACGCGCTGCTGAGTTCCACGGATGCAGACCAAGGAGGACGCCACTTCTCCAGATAAGGCACACAAAAGCTTGCTTAGCCTTTGCAAATGCTCATCTGGACAAAGAAGAAGACTACTGGTCTTCTGTGTTATGGTCAGATGAAACAAAAATTGAATTGTTCGGCCACAATGATGTTTTCTTCATTTGGCGTAAAAAAAAGGAGAAGCCTTCAACTCAAAGAACACCATCCCCACTATTAAACATGGTGGTGGAAACCTAATGCAAAGCAAAAGTCGTGAAGAAATGGTGAGCAAACAACATTAACATTTTGGAGTGGCCCAGCCAGAGTCATAACTTGAATCCAATTGATAATCTATGGAGGGAGCTAAATATCAGGGTGATGGCAAGAAGACCTCTAGCCTGAAAGATTTGGAGTTCATTGCTAAAGATGAATTGACAAAAATACCTGTGGAGACATACAAAAAGCTGGTCTGCAGTTATAGGAAGCAGTTGTTAGCTGTAGTAGCCAATAAAGGCTTTTCTATTGATTATTGAGAAGGGTATGAATAATTTTGGACTTGACACTTTTTGGTAAACTGTAAATAAAAGCTGAGAAATGTTTTTTTTTCCACAACAATGCCTCTTGTACATCATCTTATTATCTTGATGAGACACCTATGTCATTTCCCGTCAAAAAATTACTTACTGGTTGAATAAAAGTAACTTTAAGTCAAAATTTGTAAGGGGTATGAATAATTATGGGCAGCACTGTACATACCTGGGGCTTCCTCCAGCCCCATGTGCACGGATCGCTCCCACACTGCCTTCCTCAGTCTTCTCCCTCTTCGATACCGGGTTCCGTAACTCCAGCCAGTTGCGCCCAGTCTGCGCAAAAGAAGTGGACTCTCTACATATCTCTATGTATCTCTCTCAGCTCTGGTTTCCTTTGACAACCACATAACACAGAGCAGTGGATTTCTTCAGTAACTATATGTGGAATAAAGACTTTTCATTGAGTGCTGTGCAAGAGTTCAGTTCCACTTTAAATGGGCTGGGAAATCTAAAAAAAACACATTACACTGGAACACTAGTTTGTCTGATGTGCTTGGTTTAGAAAAAGAGTTTTGAAAGTTACTTTTAGAGGAAGCCAGCAGTGCCTAATGTTTCAAAATTGTATTCAGCCAACCAACCAGATTTTAATTTAAAACTAGTTGAGAAGTTGGGGAATACATGAGTCATAAATATCAGTCTACTCCCCGATACATATTTCAGTATTCATGAAGTTTCTAGTGTCCAAAGTCTTCCTTATTGTCTAGTATTTATGGTAGTCCAGCTGCGCAGATCCGATAAGAATTTATGCAACCATGGTAGAAAGTTGAATGCTAAGCTTTGTGCATGATTTTTCTGTGCTTATGTTTTGTTGGTATGGGATTTCATAGTTGTTGTTTTAAAGAGACACTGAAGCAAAAAAAAAAAATATGATACAGTGAATTGGTTGTGTACTATGAATAATTACTATAAGAGTAGCAGCAAAGAAAATATTCTCATACTTTTATTTTTAGGTATATAGTGTTTTTCTAACATTGCATCATTCTATAATATGTGGAGATTACACAACACTCAGCATTCAAAATGAGTCTTTCAGAGCAGTCTGTGAAGTAATGACCTCTCCTCTAGAAGAGGAAAAGTAAATAGTCCAGGAACAGTTGAGATAATAAAAGTCAGATAACAGCCCTCTCCACGACTAACTTAGTCGGAGAGCTTAATGGCTTGTTTGCATAGAGATAACAACTGGAGTTTCTCAACTCTTCCTGTACTGGAAACAATTACACTGATGTATCTGATCTTAATGTTTTATTTCTTAGCTGTGCTACACATACAAATCATAATATCATCATTTTTTTTTTTCGCTTCAGTGTCTCTTTAATGCAGTGTGGCGTTTTATGTAATGTTCCTGTCATTGTCTTATCTGTATGTACACAAACATTTTTAACAATGTCAATAAACAACAGGAAATGCACAAGATTATCAATGGATTGGGCTCAATGACAAATCTATAGAAAATGACTTCCGTTGGTCTGATGGCAGTCCTTTGGTAAGTGTTGTTCAAAGTATTATGTATAGGCACACGATTTACAATAAAATGTCTTTATTATCGTCATTTTGAATATGTAATGTTTTAAGTCATATATTGATTTAGAAAAACCTCACTATTCAACTTTCTGTGATCTTTCTGTACTATAAGAACTTATTTTCTTATGGGAATGCACGGAGGAGGTTGAGTTATCTATTCCTACCCTTTAGAGCAGGAAGCTATCCACCCGGTCAGCACCAGGGGCATAACTACAAATCCTGGCCCCAACTGTGATGGGACCCCTTAAAGATCACAACTTCTCCTTTGCCTCTTCTTGGTGTCCTTCACAGCCTGGGTGTCCATCTTACAAGGGCCATAAAAAAGTGTGGCCATCAGGGTCTCCACACCCATAACATGTCTAGCCACAAAAACACGTGATCTGGCGTACCAGAGAAAGGGAAGGTTAATAGTTGCTGCCCCCCCCCCCCCCACACACACACACACACACGCACCTCTGGGCACCCACTGCAGTCACAGGGGTTGTTCCACCCTAGTTATGCCCCTGGTCAGCACACAAACCAATAGAAATCCTGGTGGTGATTCCAAACGTGCTTTTGATACAGTGCAAACTAAAGCTTGCCATAGGCAAGCACAGGTCTCAACAAAGCATTGAGATGGTCAACATGTGTACATAGAGATGAGCCTAAATTTTCGAAATTTCGAACTGCTTTTATTACGAATGCGAAATTTAACATTACGACCCAAATTCGTAATTTCGTAATTAATTTTCAAATCGTAATTTACAATTTCGTAATCGAAATTTCACTCCCGTAATGACGAATTTCGTGTCTCCAACCGAAATTTTACTTTTTCAGGTTTGTAAGGGTTTCTATCCCTCTAGATGCCTAAAATGAATAGCACAGCCAGCCCCTCCTCCTCCTTCTCTCTCTCTCTCTCTCTCTCTCTCTCTCTCTCTCTCTCTCTCTCTCTCTCTCTCTCTCCAGAGATCTGTAGTATTTCAAAACCATACTCACATTCATGACATGTCCAGGGATCAAACCCAGGCCAACCACATGGAAGACAGCTATGCTCACCACCATACCACCAAACACACACTAAATAGACTGCTAACCTAAATCTTACTTGTAGACAGTCATATGAGACACATGCTGGGTGCAGGGCTTTGTGATTGGACCATGGACCATGCGATAGAGTGAGGTGCAAAAATGAAATCATGCCTAGCAGAGGATGGTTTCACAATGCTAAATGCTAGGCTGGCTGTGGTGCAATTGGTTAGTGCGTCTGGCTGGTAACAGCAAGGTTACAGGTTCGATTCCATCCAGGCATGTCTTTTCCTTTTGCGTTCAACAGTTGTCCAAACAGAGCCAACAGAGCCCCAGATAGCCATGTAGAGTTAGGTCACAGCTAGCCTGGCTGTGGTGCAATTGGTTAGTGTGTCTGGCTGGTAACAGCAAGGTTACAGGTTCGATTCCATCCAGGCATGTCTTTTCCTTTTGAGTTCAACAGTTGTCCAAACACCGAGCACAAAGTTTTGCATGCGTAAAGTTTTACGCACGCAAAATACCCCATGGGGTTCAATGGCGCAGCGCGCGCACGCAAAAGGAAAAGACATGCCTGGATGGAATCAAACCTGTAACCTTGCTGTTACCAGCCAGACACACTAACCAATTGCACCACAGCCAGGCTAGCTGTGACCTAACTCTACATGGCTATCTGGGGCTCTGTTGGCTCTGTTTGGACAACTGTTGAACGCAAAAGGAAAAGACATGCCTGGATGGAATCAAACCTGTAACCTTGCTGTTACCAGCCAGACACACTAACCAATTGCACCACAGCCAGGCTAGCTGTGACCTAACTCTACATGGCTATCTGGGGCTCTGTTGGCTCTGTTTGGACAACTGTTGAACGCAAAAGGAAAAGACATGCCTGGATGGAATTGAACCTGTAACCTTGCTGTTACCAGCCAGACACACTAACCAATTGCACCACAGCCAGCCTAGCATTTAGCACTGTGAAACCATCCTCTGCTAGGCATGATTTCATTTTTGCACCTCACTCTATCGCATGGTCCAATCACAAAGCCCTGCACCCAGCACCCAGCATGTGTCTCATATGACTGTCTACAAGTAAGATTTAGGTTAGCAGTCTATTTAGTGTGTGTTTGGTGGTATGGTGGTGAGCATAGCTGTCTTCCATGTGGTTGGCCTGGGTTTGATCCCTGGACATGTCATGAATGTGAGTATGGTTTTGAAATACTACAAATCTCTGGAGAGAGAGAGAGGAGGAGGAGGATTGGTTGGTTATTCATTTTAGGCATCTAGAGGGATAGAAACCTTTGCAAACTTTAAAATACTAAATTTCGTAATCGTAATTACGAAAATTTGCGTAATTTGCGAAAATTACGAAATTTCGATTACTGCTAAAATCGTAATTGTAGTAATTTCTCGAAATTTCGGAAATTCGTAATTAGGTCATTACGCTCATCCCTATGTGTACATTCTAAAATAACTTCTCCTCTGTCAGGCTCAGCTATGCTATTCCATTATTAACTGAACTGACAGATGTGTGTGCTGAAAATGTTGCAGCAAATTGAATATTTGGCACTCTGTTAGAAATGCAACACACGGTTAAACCAGCCTCCTTATTATCCTTTAGCTTTTCTACATTGGTCAAGTTTTACAAGCAAGAAGATTTGAATCACGTTTCACAAGCAATCATTGCACCATCATTTTATGTCACGTATGTTTGTGTCCATTCTAGAACCAAGCAACAGTCAGAGGTTTGAACTATGAAGTCATTATAGATAGTGTCCCGGCTGAAAGTTTAATAATGTGATATGCAAGCAGGAGTGTAAAAATAACCCCCGTGACCCTTGCCTTGGTGGCGGGGCTTGGGAGCTGGGGGGCGGGCAGGAGCGGGAGCTGAGGGGTGGTCCTATACAATACAGAGCAGTAGTAGAGCGGAGAGTTATACATTACCTGCTTTCGGTGCAATACGAGTCCTTTTCACTTTCTTTCCATTTTACAAGTGCAGTGCAGCCAACCAATCACCATGCTGCTTCTATCCCTGTGAAGTGACAGGGACTGAAGACGTATGGTGTTTGGCTGGCTGCACAGCACCGGTAAACTTAAGAGGAAGTGAAGAGGAGCTATATTGAGTAGGTAATGTATAACTCTCATGTTTCGGCCGTTTCGTGACACGAAACGGCCGTCGCTCTCTACCGCTCCTGTCCGCCACCCACCTCCTTGACCACCATCTCCTCACATACCGGTATGTTTTGATTTAACCGCTATGGATTAAAGGATCCTATGTGTTACATTTATGTCACTGCTGAAATAAACACGGATGTATATGGATGGAAGGTGCACGCATCTTTCTCTTCTCCTTGTCACTAAGAATGTATAACTCTCCACTCTGCACTGTTCTGCATTATGTACAAAACCGCCCCCCTTCTCCCGCCCTCCACCCCTCCCCTGTGATGGACGTTGGAGGGTGGTAGCCATCATATTTCTGGGGGGAGGGGTGCATCCTAATGTAGTTATGCCCCTAAATGCAAGAACTGCAAGACAAGGATCTTGGTTGTCATACAGATGAGAAGAGTGCATGCCAAGCAATAACTAAATAAACAAAAATAATCAATTTCTTCACAACTTACAGTGTTAATTCTAGTCATACTCTCTGGCACATTGAGATGATGCTTTGTTTCTTGCCACCAGCAATATGAAAACTGGAGACCAAACCAGCCAGATAACTTCTTTGCTACAGGAGAGGACTGTGTGGTCATGATCTGGCATGAGAGGGGAGAATGGAACGACGTCCCCTGCAATTACCATCTTCCATTTACTTGCAAGAAAGGAACAGGTAATGTAGATTATTTTATACCTTAACACTGGAAAACGTGTACTCCCTGAAATTACTCAGATGTAATATTTCACATTTCAAGTGCAATAATAAACTCAGATTTAGAAATAAAGAAAAAACAAGACAAGACACAGAACATTTATATAACATTTTTCTCCTGGCAGACCCAAGGCGCTTAAGGGCTGCGACTACTTAGCGCACACTCCACCAGAATCATTAGGCAAAGACTCCTTGCTATTTTACGCACTGGCTTAATCTGGGATTTGAACACTGTTCAAAGACTCAAATCATACATCAAAGAGAACCAGTTACCGGTATACTTCCAGCTGACCCATGCCATAAATTGCAGAACTCCTGATGTTAAAACTACAATTCAATCATTACTTCCAAAGCTATAGGCTGCTAAAATGCATACTTATTGAAAACCAAACTCTATAAGAAATATTTGGAGCCAACCGTATTTCTAAAATCCATTTTATTGGTTGCCCCAAGTCAACTGACCCATCTCAAATTACATCTACCTCGCTTAACCCTACAGCCAGCAGGATTGTTAAATCTTCGCTAATATCACAGTTTTAACCTACTGTCTAACCTTAACCATTTCAGCCCCAGGGTATTTTTCCCCTTATGCATCAGAGCAGTTTTCAACTCCCATTAATTCGCCAATAACTTTATCACTAATTATCACAAAGAATTGATCTATATCTTTTTTTTTTCTGCCACTAATTAGGCTTTCTTAGGGTGGTACATTTTGCTAAGAATTATTTTTTTCTAAATGCATTTTAACAGAAAGATTAAGAAAAAAATTGAAATAATTCCTTATTTCTCAGTTTTCGTCCATTATAGCTTTAAAATAATACATGCTACCATAATTAAAACCTATGTATTTTATTTGCCCATTTGTCCCAGTTATTATATCATTTAAATTATGTCCCTATCACAATGTATGGCGCCAATATTTTATTTGGAAATAAAGGTGCAGTTTGCGTCCATCACTATTTACAAGCTTATAATTTAAAAAATGTTCGTAATATACTCTCTTAACATGCATATTAAAAAAGTTCAGACCCTTAGGTAACTATTTATGTCTTGTTTTTGTTTTGTTTTTATTGTAATTTTTTTTTTATTAAAATTTTATTTGGGTAATCTTTGTTGTGGGAGGTTAACAGTTAATTTTAAATGTAATACTGTGTGTTTATTTTATAAAAAATATATGTAGATGTAGTTTTACTATTTGGCCACAAGATGGCCACAGTCAAAAAAAATGTTTCAGTCCTGGAAGCTTCCAGGAAGTATAAGGAGGATGGGAAACTTTTTTTTTTTTCCAGAAAGACCGTGGCCTCTGAAAAGAAACCGCCAGTCTTTCTACCGGGGACTTAGACCAATGAATGGGAACTATGGTCCCATTCATTGATCTCCAGGCTAATGAGGGGCGGCACGGGAGTGCGCGGCAGCGCGCGGCAGCACAGCAGCAGCCGCCTGGATCTGATAATCACGTCCAGTCAGCATAAATGGTTAAAGAATACCAGAGCTGAAGACACTTGGAGAAGCGGGGGGAGCAGGAATGTTTGGGAAGCTGTGCTGATGCCCACCGCTCCCCCTGTTCTCCTCTGACCCCCTCCTTTCCTCCCTAAATGCCCCTCGGCAGCCTCTCCCAGGTCAGGCATTAGTGCGCTGTGTGCGCGTTCTACATCGCGTGCCCGCAGCCGGCGCCCGCGCAGTAATGCCCACCCCAGCTGACCAGGAAGAGGCTACTGAGGGGCAATTAGGGAAAAAAGGAGGGGGCATATACATCATGCGCAGTGCACTCCCAGCCACAAGTGTGTGATGTAGGATGCGCTGAGCCGTGCCGGCTTCTGCGTTCTTATGCCCGACCCAGCCGACCTGGAAGAGGCTGCCATTTGACAACAGCGAAATAAGCTGCGGGTAGCTGGCCAAGTGATGAAGGCCTAAAGCCAAGAAGAAAGTCGGCACTGACTCAAAACTTTATATTAAATGCCTATAGATGTCTGTGGCGTACGGATGTGAAAACACAGAAAAGCTTATATTGTTGTTGTTATAGATGTTCATTCTAAGGGTTAAACATAAAGCAAAATTCATTCTAGCCAGCTTTTGTAATTTTCATTCAATTCTATTTGACTTTAGTGAGCAGAAGCAACTCTGAATACATCAAACATTTACACTGCCGTATTTTATATGCCAAAGTTTATTTTTAGACCCAGTTTTTATACAATTTTACTGTATAATACAGAGTCTTCATAAGTGTTCACATTTTACCGCTACCTAAGAACTGTGTCTGAGAGACCTCTATGCTGTAGACAGACTTTGTGATTTCAGTCGAAAAAAATGAAAGTGATTTCTTAAGGCCACTCTAATGTTTTAAGTCCTGTCTATAAAATAAATGGTCACTAGCTGTTGCCAGGCATAGACCCCCAGGCATTTGGCAAGAACACCGGTTGCTAAGCTAACGAGCACTCCAACTGCTACAGTTCACCCTGCCGCCCATGTAAGATAAAATCTACAATTGAGAGGCTGTCACAGAACTTGGTGGGGCATTATAAGTAACAGCAGCCTAAATTAAAGTTTTTGTAAATGCCTATACAAATCCCACTGATTGCCTTTCCCATGATGCTATGGCCAGCAAGTCTGCATACTGACAGCAATTTTCTGCCAAATCTCTGGCGCATAGCAACAACATAGAAGAAGACTTTTCTTCAACAAAACAAGTTGTTTCTTTTAAAAGTGGCACAAGGCTCCCTTATTTGTCAGAGTGTAGGACAGAGCAAGAGAAGCATGGGAAGAAGTCAGAAAGGAATGGCTTCTGGCCTATAAAGGTTAACCTGAAGGAATATTTCAATGTCGCCTAAAATAACATTTGCTAAATTATTTTTCCCAGTTCTAAGCCAATCTGTTTACATTTTCTGCTGGAAAGCTTTCATAAGAGGCTAATTGTGCAAAAAACCATATTGCCTAGTTCTCTCCATAGAGGATACAGAGAGCTCAGACTGATTCAAGCGTTTTCCACAGTTGAAATGCTCAGTGGGACAAAAAAAATAATTATATTTAGCCAATATAATGAAACTAAGGTAAATTTCTAATTGTTTCCGACTCCAATCCAATTCTTTTGTTAGCTTTGTTTTGTGTGGAGAAGTATGAGAGCTGGTGTTAGGTAATAATAGTTGTTGGTTTTTGGGGTGGATTTCCTTCACTTCCTTTATTGGTGACCATTTTGGCAGAAAAGTTTTATGATGAAATGGGGCCCTAGGCAAGATGGTGCTTTTTGCTCCCCACTAATGGTCACCTGGCTTTTTTAGTTAGCATCCACCAGGCTCCTACTCTCTCCAGGCCCTAGGCAGCTGCCTGGGTTTTCATTGAACCAAAAATTAACATGCAAGCTTGAATACAGGCTGGAAGCAACTAGCCTGAGTAAACAGGTTTGTATTTCTTTACAGACGTAAATAACTCAAAAGGGTCCAAAATAGGGCTTACTGCCTCTCAACCACCCAGTTAGAGGGAAAAAAATCTAATCTTAAGCCTCCGTATATATATATAAATATATGCTTTCAATAAGGTTCATCCAGCGAGGCGATTTGCGGAATTTTCTGGGAATATCAATGAACAAGCACATTGCTCTGTCTGCTCTGTACTCTGGAGAGGGGAGGTGGCAACACAAGCAAGAGATGCCCCACAGCAACAGAGATTGTTTTTTGGTAGAGATTGGTCAATGATATGCTAATAATTCTGCCTTTCATGCAAGTATGCAGCTTGCAATTGGGCCAGCCAAATTACGCAGGAAGTGAATTTGATTGGTCCAATTACAGGCTGCATTCAGTTTGCATTAAATTGGTGTGCAAGTCAGAATTATTAACTTATTAGTGATCCAACACAATGGATCATTAACATCATTGGCAGAGGTATGGGGATACTTTACTTACACTCAATCTAGATTTTCAATAGATTTTGGTATGTAAGATCTTTGTGGCCAATAGTCACAAAAAAATTGATTGTCCATAGCTTTACCCTGATGTCTTGAATTTCCAAAGCTCCAGACAACTGTCTTCATCCCTCTGGAGCTTTTTGTTATCTAAACTTACGTTTAGACAGCTCAAGACCCAAGCTAATTTAGCAGGTCTGGAATCCTTCTAGAATGATTCCAAGCCAGATCTGGAATTTGGAAAAGATGTAAGCGCAATTTAGAATTTCCCTGGTCGTCCTGCTATTCACCTTGCTATAGTGCTTATTGGTGTGAACACATTCATTGAAACAATGTCTCATAAGGTGTTGGATGCTGTAATGCTTGTGGTAAATGAAGTCTTTTTTTTTTTTTAAATGTTGACATTGCCTGTAGTGTACTAGTGTTCTAGTGTCTATATAACTATTGTGGTATCAGAGCCATGTTATTTGGAGATGGTTTGCTAAGTGTTTTCCATTGTGGTTCTGTAAGGGGGTATTCAGCCTCTTGGATGCATGGACAGTGGCAAAGTTACCAAGCCATGGCCCCAAGGCAGGTTTTAAACTAGATGCCATCCAGCACCAACACTGAGTATAAGACAGTCACATGATTATTTGTTTCCCGAGGTTAGCCACACTGAGAGGTATGAGCACAGGAAGCGGGCAGTTTGTTAATAATTACCACCACTGAAAGCACATCATTATCACTATTACACCATAATTATTATTATATTCTATTTATATAGCGCCAACACCTTCTGTAGTGCTGTACATAGTATAAAACAAATATTGAGGAACATATATACATGAGAAGTTCAAAACACTGGACAGTCATGACATCGAGTAATACAAGTACAAATACATATGTAGTTAATGTTTGGATTGAGATATCACTAAAAATTGGTACACATTCATATGGTAAATTACTTTGAAATAGGAAACAATAGGAGGAGGTGTCTGCCCGTGCAATCTTACAATTTAGAGGGTAGTAATTAGAATCAGAATCAGAATCAGAATCAGAATTTATTTCGCCAAGTACAACGGTGGATTGTACCTGGAATTGGTTTTGGCGCATACAGGGTCGTTGGTGAAAAACAGAACAAAGAGCACGGTTAAGCATGGTACATACATAGACCTGGGACAAGCACACATAGGACAGCATTACAGCTTGTGCGTACAATTAAGCAGAGCAAAGTTGTATACAGTAAGCATGGTACATACGTATAAACAGTAAAAGCAAAATAAAAGCAAGACAGAGAGCATTACAGCATAAACGTACAATTTACGTAATGCAAACAGAGCAAACATACGTACAATTAACGTAATACAAACAGAGCAAACATACACTGATAGCAGGAACAGAGAAGAGTGGGACTGGAGGAGCAGCCTGAGAGCTGATCTGAGCGCTGCCATTTTCGGCACTGGACGCTACACAGCGACACGCTCCCAACGAGACAGGTGCTCCGATTGTCCACGAAAAGTAGAGAGGAAACTGAGGGGGGAAAAAAAAAAATGGAGGCGGACAGCAGAGATAAAGCGAGAAGGGATAGCTAAAGAGAGAATGAGGAAAGAAGAGAGAGAACCAAAGCGAGAGGCGGAGGCAGGGACCTTTTTGGTTGAACAGATTAAAAACCCCTGGTACAGTCCGATAATCAGTCACCATGTGCTTGATCCGAGGAGGTCCAGAGTCCTTATGCTGGTGGTTGCGGGCAGAGGGGGCCCAGTGGTGGTGGTTGCTCCACGTGGATTGCGGTGGCTGCTCAGCTGATCAGGCCCAGGCTGGTCAGGGCAGCAGCTATGTGCCTCCTGATTGTTGTGGTCAGATGGGGAGGCATCCTGAATGTGCCAGAGGTGGCTTCCAGTCAGCGGTGGTGAGGGACTCGGAGGCAGGGCGAAGCAGAGCATGAGCAGTGCCTGCCTGGGCCCCTGGTCGCTCCACGTGGGTGGCGGCGGCCGCCTCAGTCGATCGGCCCTTTGGTGTTCTGGCCGTGCCCGAGTGAGCAGCTCACTGATGGAGATGCGGCGCTGGTGATCAAGGGGTGTTTCAGGGGGGCCCTGGGATGATGCCAGGGGGGCCCTGGGGTGATTCAGATGGGGGTAGGCTGTGAGGCGCTCTGAGGTTGCGGCGAACTGGAGAGCTCGGAGGAGAGGAGCTCCTCAACGAGGGTGGCCGAGCAGGCTGGTGGAGACCCTCTCAGCGGCCTGAGGATCTCTGTGTGGTGTGTGTCTGGCCCCAACCAGCAGCGGTGGATCGGCAGCGGTGACATCTCCCGGTCTGAGCACGTGGGCCCGACCAGCTGATGATGAGTGGTGGAGGACCCGTCTGTGTGCCGCGGCGATGATCCCTTGTGATGAGAGGCGGACCCAGGCAGCAGTTGAAGAGCGCGGTGTCTGGCCCCAACCAGCATCGGAAGTTCGGCAGCTCATAGAGCATCCTAGCAGCGGTGGCGTCTCCCGGCAACCCCCGATCTGGGCACGTGGGCTCGAACAGCTGATAGCCCGAACTGCCGGCTGACCGCGGACTGCTTCCCGATGTCAGGCACGCACAAGACAAGCATGCCTGTGTCCTCCACGACTTACCCCGGAGGCAGAGGGGCTCGGAGGTGAGCTAGAAGATAGGGTTACAAAAGAAAGTTGAACGAAGCCCGGAGCCCTGTGGCCGTGGCGACCATGTGCAGCGCCATCTTGATTTACGCTACTCTACATTTCCAAAGGATTAAACCATTTTAACATTATAATGTATTGGCAAAATGAGGAACCTTAAAGTGGATCCGAGTTGAAAAAGTAACTATAACAAATAACTTGTCTATATATCTTATCTAAAGTTTAGATAGTTTACTCAGCAAATCTAGTTGCAAACAGCTTTAAAAGTTTATGATTATTTATTGCTGTGATACAATGAGGGCAGCCATGTTCTATTTGTCACATTGTCACAGGCTGAGGGCTGGAGATGCTATCAGCTTGCTTGTGTGTAAATTTAGTCCCCTCTCCTCCTCCCTCCTCCCCTCTGCCTCTGAAATCAATGGCTAGTAACCTCCTCTTCCTCCTGCCTAGACTGAGCTCCCATAAGCCCTTGCTACCTGTGACTGAGTGCCAAGGCTCTCTGAAAAGCTGTGGGCGAGGCTTGTATTGTTTATAGGGAATTAGAGTATTAAAACAAAACAAAAAAAGCATTTGGCTTGAGGAATGCTCTATAAACTATATGAAAGGAACACAATTATGCAATGAGTAAAAGTTGATCTCGGATCCACTTTAACTAGTCCTCTGGATCCAGGGTTCCAGGTGTGGTCATGACCTCTGTGTCCCTTTTTGCCATGCTACAACATATGGCTCTCCAAGCAGGCTTAACCAAGTTCCATCATAAAAAACATGACCACATTCCTTTTTTAACAGGCTTGATAGAGTTCCACTATAAGCAAGTGTTACAGTGTTTTGTGAACAACTTCATGATTAGAGTGGCAACACTATGATATAATTTGTGCATTTTTTACCCTTTTTATCCTATTTTACCCTATTTTAATTACATATTTAAGCCTAACTAGTCTTTACAACAGTATAATGTGTTAAGTGTTCCTGTTTATAGTACTTGTAATTATGATATCTGAATGAGGAAATGTCACCCACCAGTGAGACAGTTGGCGTTTCCTTGTAAACACCCACTCATCTTTCATCTTCGACGTTGTGCTGAACTGATTTTTTTTTTTTTATAGAAAAGTGAAATAAATGTGGATGCTTCAGGATATTTACTTGTTAAATATAGAAGTGACAAAAAATGTTCTAGCAGATCTGTGGTTCCTACTTATAGTAACCGCATTGAAAGAAAAATCCAAAGTATGGAGTCATTGGTTAAAAATAGCTTAAGTTCAAGTTGTTGTTTAAAGTCAAAGTATGATCTCCTTTATTTATTATGTTGAGTAAGAAGATATTTGTGAACATTCCCAGTGTTTTTTTAAGCAGGTAAACCTGAAATGTTACACATAAACTTTTCATGTCTACAACTTGCAAAGAGTAGGTGTAAAGTTTGAAGCAAGAGGTTCCATTTGTATAACAGCTGCTCCTTGAAGATCAGACTACCTCACACAGTAGATTAGGTTTTTTTCATACCTCACACAGTAGATGAGGCTTAAAAGTGACACTGAAGCGAAAACAAAGTATGATATAATGAATTGTATGTGTAGTACAGAGGATGAATAGAACATTAGTAGCAAAAAAAAAAAAGAAGTCTTATATTTTTTTCAGTTATATAGTTTATTTTTATAACATTACATCATTCTATCATATTTGCAATTACAAGCCTCACACTGTATTTTAAACTTTGAATCAGAGCAGAGGTATTGACCCTTTGAACTCTCCTGCAGTAAAACCTTATCTGAAGCTGCCTCTCACTGTTTCTTTGATTTATAAGTGCTTCAGAAAATAGGACTGTCTCCAACCCGTTGGTTCAGAGAGCTCAGAGAAGCTCTTTTGCATAGATAACAAGTGATGTTTCTTAACTCTTCCTGTACTGGAAACAATATCAGACTATTATTTGCTACTAATGTTCTATTGCTTAGCTGTACTACACATATACCGTATTTTTTGGACTATGAGACGCTCCTGACCATAATAATGATAATTAATAATGACCACATAATGATCTGTGTACTCCGTTTGTCTCCCTGTGTCCTCCTCTGCAAGGGCACAGTACGCGTACGTTAAAAAGGGGCGCTGGGAAAAAAGGGCGCCGGGTTTTTAACGATAAGCATGGATAACGTTTAAAAATGTATTGTACTGTATTTCGTTTAAAAATAATGTTTTTTAAAGTTATAAATCATTAAATAATGTGCATTAAATCGGCAATTGTAAAAACGTTAATCTGTCGTTTAAATACTGAAACGTATAATAACGTTAAAAAAAAAAAATTACTAAGTAACCCTCCCTGTACCTACCCCTAACCCCTAGACCCCCCTGTTGATGCCTAAACCTAAGACCCCCCCTGTTGGTGCCTAAGTAACCCTCCCTGTACCTACCCCTAACCCCTAGACCCCCCTGTTAGTGCCTAAACCTAAGACCCCCCTGTTGGTGCCTAAACCTAAGACCCCCCTGTTGGTGCCTAAACCTAAGACCCCCCTGTTGGTGCCTAAACCTAAGACCCCCCTGTTGGTGCCTAAACCTAAGACCCCCCTGTTGGTGCCTAAACCTAAGACCCCCCTTTTGGTGCCTAAACCTAAGACCCCCTGTTGGTGCCTAAACCTAAGACCCCCCCTGTTGGTGCCTAAACCTAAGACCCCCCTGTTGGTGCCTAAACCTAAGACCCCCCTGTTGGTTTTTTCGTTTAAAAATAATGTAAAAAAAAAAAATGTACTGTTTTTCGTTTAAAAATGTTTGAAAAAAAATATTGTACTGTTTTTCGTTTAAAAATAATATTTAAAAATGTATAAATCATTAAATAATGTGTAATCATGAGAAGCAGTAATAAAACATTAAGTCTCCGGGCGCCGCTTTTAAAACGTTATTTTTCACCGGCGCCCTTTTTTCCTATCGGGCGCCCATTAAACGATATTTATTATAGGAGTGAATGGCGGCGCCCGATTTGTCCACTAGCCTCAGGCGCCCGAATTTACTGTTTCCGCACAGTACAGGGAGTTCCCAACATTGCAGCGGGAAGGAGGTTCATATTGGCAGGCATTCACTCCCTGCATTTGGACTATAAAACGCAGTGCCAGTGACTTTTTCCCCCCACTTTTGGGGGAGAAAAAGTAACTCTTATAGTCCAAAAAAAATACAGTAATTCATTATCTCACAAGTTTATTTTCATTTCAGATACCCTTCAAAGTATTTCTGTATTCTGGCAACTCACAGAGTTATAGACAAATGTTTAAGGAACCCCTGGCCAAATAATTTCATGCTTAGCCATATTTTTGTAAGCAGAAAGCAGTACATATTAGAACTCGTCTAGTAATCAAGATTTTTTTTTTTTAATCCAAATTAGAAAGCGCACAGTAAGTTAATGAGACCAAATAGAGGAACAATCACAAATAGTAGAAAGGTGCTCCTCTAGTATCACCTCAGCAAACCACAGTATAAAGCAGGGCCAGGCTCTGCGACACTAATTAGGGTCCTTTTACACTTAATCAGTTGCCTTGATCACTGCGGACCCTTCTAGCTGATGATCATTTGAAAGGGTTTTCTCGCTTATGCTAGGTACACACCATACAATTTTCTGTTAGATTTTCTCTTAGATTTACCTGCCAGATAGCTTTTTTCCATGTTGTATGTAAATCTAACAGAAGAATCTAACAGAAAATTGTATGGTGTGTACCTAGCATAAGGCCCTGTTTACACTTAATCAGTTGCTCTCAGTTATAACTGAAAGAAAACTGATTTTCAAAGTAATGCCCATGTTTTCCTATGGCATCTTTCACACTTAACGCGTTTTAACTGAAATCTTTTTCACAATGCACTGCTATGGAAAAAACGCGTACCAACGCGCACTAACGCATACTAACACACACTAACCCTTACCAACTGATTAAGTGTAAACGGGGCCTAAATCAGTTGGTATGCGTTAGTATGCGTTAGTGCGCGTTGGTACGCGTTTTTTCCATAGCAGTGCATTGTGAAAAAGATTTCAGTTAAAACGCGTAAAGTGTAAAAGGACCCTTAGGGCGCATTAACACTTAATCAGTTGGTGTGTGTTAGTACGCGTTAGTACGTGTTTTTTCCATAGCTGTGCATTGTGAAAAAGATTTCAGTTAAAACGCGTTAAGTGTGAAAGGTGCCATTGGAAAACATGGGCATTACTTTGAAAATCAGTTTTCTTTGAGTTATAACTGAGAGCAACTGATTAAGTGTAAACGGGGCCTTAGCGAGAAAACCCTTTCAAATGATTCTCAGCTAGAAGGGTCTGCAGTGATCAAGGCCACCCCCTGCCTTATCCTCAACTCCCTGTGTCTGCTTCCACATGTACCGATCTTTCGTGAGCCAATACACCTCAGATAAATAATTTTTTATCCACCATAGTATAAAATTGTACAACTAATTTAATAATGTTAAGAACATGCACTGAAATAAAACCAATCGATAAAACAAACTACCCCATGCGTGAGCTGCCTGGCTAGCTTGAGACCACGCCGCTCGCTCTCCGTGCCCGGATGCCACTCTCACCACGCTGCCTAGCTTCAGCTTCTGTAGTACCCAACCGACCAGTTTTGTTGCATAAAGCGACTCATTATGGGCTTCATCTGAGGCATTGTTAAAAATCTGCAGGTATATAAACATGCTGAGAATGCAATATCAGAATTAGAAGAGATTTGGAAATATAGAGAGGGAAAAGTCCATACAACAGGAACTATTAACGGTTAGCAATGGCTGCATCAGCCAAATGTACTTTAGCCTGATCCAGTCAACAAAGGTAGTGCTCTGCAGATCTGTCTCCACATGGCCAAGTGATTAAAAAAAAGCTCACCTGTCAATAATACCAGTACGTTTTAAGCCCCAGCTGTTTTATTTCCTGATTTAATCATTGCCGTGAGGCATGTTTTATGATCAAAAATTGGTGCAAATTTTTCATCTGCCCTTCCCTGGTAATAAGACATAATGCTCAGTTCAGAGTGGTGCCTTTTTGTCACCGAAATGTAGTGTATATGAAATTGTATTTTTGACAGTTATTTATTATTAAAAACCAAAAGATGAGGGTGTCTCCTAAGGTTTTTGAACCCCTTTTTCCCAGGTTTCTATTACCAGAGTGACTGAGCCAGCCTTATGGGGCTCTACTCCCTGAAGGTAAATAAGATTAAAGAGGAACTCCAGTGAAAATAATGTAAAAAAAGTGCCTTATTTTTACAATAGTTATGTATAAACTAGATCTAAGGCCCGTTAACATACTAGGCGCTAGGCCTCCCTCACAATCCCGCTCCTCTCCCGCCCCTGTCACCACTGCCGCCACATGTCAAATAAAATTAGGCAGGTGCATAAATTTGGGCAATTTTGTGTCTGCATGGGGGGAGGGGGAGGCAGAGCTGAACTGTAATCTGGCTGTAAACTGTTTATTTTAGACTACACGGCAGAGAGAGAGAGAGAGAGAGAGAGAGACAGGATCAGGCACACAAAAATCTGATGATTATTTTACACACATTTGAAGCTATATTTCTGCTTCCTATCATTCTGAACACAATTTACTCACAGAATTTCTGCTACTGAAGATTGTTTCTGCATGCTGGATGTGCTGGACACAGTCCTCCATAGTAATGCCCACAGTGAGAACTGTTCTCTGTAAATGTAATTTTCTTCACATAAAACATGAAAAGATGAAAAAGCCTTTGTATTGCTATTTGCTAGTAATTGCTGGAAATATATGTGGCATTTACAATTTTCGTTAACTGTGATAGTTGTCTTTTAAGGAATCTACCACCTCTTGTTTCCTGCCCATTCCTTTAGATTGTATAGATTGTAAGCTTGCAAGGGCAGGGTTCTCTCTCCCTTTCAAGTCTTGGAAGTTTCTGTACATTTTGTTGTTCATGATACATTTGTCACTGTAATTAATATGAAGTCTACTAGTTCTGTATTATGTACCTATGTTTGTATTTTGTGTATACAATTGTTTGTATTTTTTATGAACCCATGTTTATTATTAATAGTAATAAATGTCGAGCTGCATGGTGGCGTAGGGGTTAGCTCTCTCGTCTTGCAGTGCTGGGTCCCTGGTTCAAATCCCAGCTAGTCAACATCTGCAAGGAGTTTGTATGTTCTCCCAGTGTCTGTGTGGGTTTCCTCTGGACACTCTGGTTTCCTCCCACATCCCCAAAACATACAGATAAGTTAATTGGCTTCCACCTAAATTAGCCCTAGACTATGATACATGCACTACACAATACATACATAGACATATGACTATGGTAGGGACTAGATTGTGAGCTCCTCTGAGGGACAGTTAGTGACAAGACTATATACTCTGTACAGTGCTGCATAATACAGTATGTCAGCACTATTTAGATACATAAATAAATAAGTATCCATCAGCAACAGAGGTGGGATGGCATCCAAGCCTTGAGTTCAGTTTTAAGAATGTATTTTTATGCTTTATCTGCATGCAACCTAGTTACATTTTATTCATCACCTTAATCATCTCTCCTAGTGGCTTGTGGAGACCCTCCTGTGGTAGAGAACGCATACACACTAGGAAGAAAGAAAGAGCGGTATGAAATCGGTTCATTAGTACGGTATCAGTGTAATAACCAAGGATACTTACAGCGTCATGTTCCTATAATTCGATGCCTACCAAGTGGGCAGTGGGAGGAGCCACGGATACAATGCATAGATCGTAAGTTTCTAATATTTTTATCATACTTTGCCAGATTTGCCCATTGTTCTCTGTATAGTCTTATAACTCTGTTGGGTATGTCTTCTACGCCTAATACAAACACATAATACTACTTTCAAAACAACTGATCTGCAGTTCTGGCACTGATCCTAATGATCCAGTGATTATTTTTGTGGTTAGCAGAGCAGGATTATCCACCAGGCAACATAGGCAGGTGCTTGGGGTCTAGTGGTTGTTAAGGGGCCCACCTGCCTCCTTCTTTGACCTCTCTCCACTCCAGCTTACCAAAAGGACTACAAATGTACTACTACCCCATTACATCTTAATCCATCTCTGGTGGTTAGTAGCTTACATGGCAGCTAAAAATATACCACCCTTTCCAGCTACGTCAGTTCTACATTATTCAGTTATAAAGTGGATATATTTGAAAAAAAAATAAAAAATTAGTCATAATAATCATTCAATCTACCGAGAAACAGTTCATAATTTGAACTGTCATGGTTTTAAATTAGGAAGTAAAAAACCTAGGTAGGGTCCATCATCAGCATGGTGAAAGGACAGCCAATTAGTTGCTCTCAGTTTGTCAGCGGGGCAGTACGAGTTCACGGAGGTTTTTGTCATTATGCACAAATTACCAGATCATATCTCACCAGGGTACTCTGTGCACCTTTTGGGCTGGATTTGTGTATGGCGTGATTAGAATCAGCAATACTGTGTATCCAGGCGGTAATTGGCTTAATTACACAACAACCCCTGTAATTTCTCGATTCATCATCAACCAATTACTGTAGCAGGTACTATACCAGGTACTGAAGTACGGGCTGATTGCCATGACTTGGTGCACTGTACAAACAGCCTGAAAAATAACGGAGGAAGAAGAGCGTGAATGTCGGAAACAGGCAGTCTGATTACTTGCTGTACATATTAGAATTAGGACACCCTAAGCTAAGCACAAATACAAGAGGTTTTAATTTGACACTTTGGATGTCATAGAAATGACATGTCCTATAAAGGAGTTAAACCAAGTATCACAGTTAAACCTACAGCCATTGCCCAAGGTCTCAGAGCTGGCTGTATGGGTCCCCCAGGTCTCCCCCTTTAAGTTAATAGTGGTTCTCGCGGTCTCCGGTGTGCAGCAGAATCAGGGGCGGCGCCAGGGGGGTGCTTGGGGGTGCTCGAGCACCCCCTAGAATTGTCCAAGCACCCCCAAAGCACCCCCTGGAGTGAACTGACTTCAGGCGTCTAAAAGACGCCAAGTCAGTTCACACACCGGCAGCACGGAGCAGCAGGCAGGGCTACGGTAAGATGGCCGCCCGGAGCCCTGTTCTGCAGACTTCGGGCGGCCATTTTCCCGTAGCCCTGCTCTCTGCATGCAGGCAGGAAGTCTCGTGGTGACGTCGGGAAGGAAGAGGATCGTGGGCGCGCGGGCGCTGCGCGCCACAATGAGGTCGGGACTCGGGACAGGAGGTCGGGAAAGAAGGTCTTCTGGCTGTAGGTGAGTAAATGGGTTTTTCTTTTCTTTTTCAGGTGATGCGGATTGTGCATATTGGGGTCATATCTGCTACGGATTGTGCATATTGGGGTCATATCTGCTACGGATTGTGCATATTGGGGTCATATCTGCTACGGATTGTGCATATTGGGGCGATATCTGCTACCGATTGTGCATGTTGGGGTCATTTCTGCTACCGATTGTGCATATTGGGGTCATTTCTGCTACCGATTGTGCATATTGGGGTCATTTCTGCTACCGATTGTGCATATTGGGGTCATATCTGCTACCGATTGTGCATATTGGGGTCATATCTGCTACCGATTGTGCATATTGGGGTCATATCTGCTACCGATTGTGCATATTGGGGTCATATCTGCTACCGATTGTGCATATTGGGGTCATATCTGCTACCGATTGTGCATATTGGGGTCATTTCTGCTACGGATTGTGCATATTGGGGCCATATCTGCTACCGATTGTGCATATTGGGACCATATCTGCCACCGATTGTGCATATTGGGACCATATCTGCCACCGATTGTGCATATTGGGACCATATCTGCCACCGATTGTGCATATTGGGACCATATCTGCTACCGATTGTGCATATTGGGACCATATCTGCTACCGATTGTGCATATTGGGACCATATCTGCTACCGATTGTGCATATTGGGACCATATCTGCTACCGATTGTGCATATTGGGGCCATATCTGATAACGATTGTGCATATTGGGGCCATATCTGATAATGATTGTGCATATTGGGGCCATATCTGATAACGATTGTGCATATTGGGGTCATATCTGCTAACGATCGTGCATATTGGGGTCATATCTGCTACCGATTGTGCATATTGGGGCTATATCTGATAACGATTGTGCATATTGGGGCTATATCTGATAACGATTGTGCATATTGGGGCTATATCTGATAACGATTGTGCATATTGGGGCCATATCTGATAACGATTGTGCATATTGGGGCCATATCTGATAACGATTGTGCATATTGGGGCCATATCTGATAACGATTGTGCATATTGGGGCCATATCTGATAACGATTGTGCATATTGGGGCCATATCTGATAACGATTGTGCATATTGGGGCCATATCTGATAACGATTGTGCATATTGGGGCCATATCTGATAACGATTGTGCATATTGGGGCCATATCTGATAACGATTGTGCATATTGGGGCCATATCTGATAACGATTGTGCATATTGGGGCCATATCTGATAACGATTGTGCATATTGGGGCCATATCTGATAACGATTGTGCATATTGGGGTCATTGGACGTGTTTTTTGTTAAAATCTGCTCACATTACGTGTATTTTCTTGAGAAAACCTGCACAATTATGTGAATTTTCTGGGAAAAGGGTCACCAAAACTTGGGCCCTCTGTCTTTGCGTTGCACTTTTAAAGGGAACCCGAGGTGAGAATAATATTGAGGCTGCCATATTTATCTCCCTTTAAGCAATACCAGTTGCCTGGCTGCCGTGCTGGTCCTCTGCCTCTTATTCTTTCAACCATAGACCCTGAACAAGCATGCAGCAGGTCAGGGGTTTCTGACAATATTGTCAGAACTGACAAGATTAGCTGCATGGCTTGTTTCTGGTGTAATTCAGTTCACTACTACAGCCAAAAAGATCAGCAGGGCTGCCAGGCAACTAGTATTGTTTAAAAGGAAATAAATATGGCAGCCACCATATCACTCTCACCCTGGGTTCACTTTAAATTACAGTTAGCCCCGCCCTCATCCGGTCATGACCACGCCCATTTTTTCGCCGCGGCGCGCTTCGCGCGCCGCAGGTTGTAACCTCACCCATTTTTGGCGCGACGCGCTTCGCGCGCCGCAGGTCGTCAGCTCCCCCGGAAATTGGTCCAGCACCTACATAGCACCCCCTAAAAAAATTTCCTGGAGCCGCCACTGAGCAGAATGCTCGCAATGGAACATTCTCACCTGTCCGGTTGACTCTCCCCCTTTGCTTCCTTCAACATTCATCGATCTCCATGCCTGCGGCATCCCCCATGATCAGAGCTGGGACAAGGTCCTCCAGCACCCAAGGCTGAGAAACCAAAGTGCGCCCCTCCATCCCTCCCACCCCAGCTGTTACACACTGATTGCTGTTAGACTAAGAGGGCCACAGGGCCCACAACCTCCCCAACACCTTAATATCTAGTTATCTGGCTTGCAGGCACTGCTATGTATCCCCTTTTCTTATTTCTTTCTGCTTCAAACACAATTAGGAATGACAGCTGAATGAATTGTGCGCCCCCTCCTACACTGCGCCCTGAGGCTGGAGCCTCTCCAGCCTATGCCTCGGCCCGGCCCTGCCCATGATCCTGTAACATGTTATGTAAGTACGTACATGCCTGTGGGAAACAGAGAAGAGGCTCCAGCGGGGATGGAGAAAGAAAGACACTGAAGGAAGAAAGGGGAGTGGGCCGGCTGCACTTTCCACTGCATGCACTCTGCAGCAAATCTGGACCAGAAGGAAACACCCTAATGCAATCTGGGGGGAAAAATTCTACCCACTGCTGCTATCTAGAGGAAGGGGAAGGAAAAACAATAGCCACCTAGTGCTGCTACATGTAGGAGGGGGTACAACACCCAATGCAACTATATTGGTAGGAGAGGGTGGGGCTCTGTTAACTTTTGCCTAGGACCCCATTTTATCTAGAACCTGCCTGAAGCCAGCTAAACTTGCAATTTTCAGTTGTTATACTGTGCAAGAGTTATATCTGTGCCAACACCTATAATCAGCTACTGTGATAGTGACAGTGGCTTACAAGAAAAACAACACATGGAGGCCTGACCTTTTTTAGCTGCAGGCACTTGCAGTTCTTCAACTTAATACCCCAGCCATGTCTGGGATTGCCAGATTTAATGTGATTACATCCTTTCCTAACGATGCAGCCATTATGTGAAGAAGTTATGGACGCCTGCAGATTTTTGTGCGTTAATAGCACCATCAAAATAAACAGGGAATTGTGCTTGTTCATTGCCGTGCATCACATTACTTTGTTGGCTGTCCACCTACACCATTTGTGTAATAAATATGCTGAGGACCTGCACTGCATTACCTGCTGGACATTTTTTTAAACAGCACTGTGGACATGTGCATGCACGCTTGTGGATAGTGAAAAATGTCAGATTTAGAAGTATTTAAAAAATATATATATTTTCTTTAAAAAAAGAAAACAAAGCATGCATCACCCAAACCCTCTTAACCATCTATTCCACTATACAGTTTGGGTGGCCTGGAAGGCATAACCAGCAAACATGGGGATCTGCACCATAGCCAAGACCAGCAGACAGTCTGACTGTTGAGAGTCCAAACTCTTTAGAGATGGTCTCATAAGGGAGTGACCAGATAAAACCCTGAGTGCCTCTTAATTCTATAACCCCTCCTATTCCGGGGCAGGAGAGAGAAGAGCCTCTTTTCAGGACAGGAATGCTTTGCTAAAATGTTTTGTGGAGCTTTCTTTTAAGGTACAGCACAAAACAAATTGTTTAGCTCTCACTGCTGGCAGAAACACATTGTCATGCCAGTGGAAGGACTTCAGATCAGTCCATCCAGCGGTGACATGTCAGCTATTGCCACGGCAACGCCTCACTACTAGGGTGGAGGATGGGTACAGAGCGTCTGCCTGCATGGCAACTTCCTCTTCCTGTCACTAAAAGCAGGCTCAACTAGGTAATACTGTTAATTCAACTTTTTTTTTCTCTGTTGGGCCTATTTTATGTTGTTGCTACTGTACCTACTGTACCAAGCAAGACGTTTAATAGTGTGAGCTTCAAAAAACTTTAACCAAAATAACTTACTGCGACTTATTTATACATGATTTATAATTTTTCTAATCCCAGAAAACGCTGTAATAGACAAACTGTGACAAATTCAGGTACCCCTAAAACCTATTTTAGTACCCCACAGGAAAGCACACCACATATTGAGAACCTAGGTTATAATAGACACTTCTGGAATACTTTGCGTTATTTTTAAAGTAAGAATTTGATCAAGTCATAAAATATACTAGACCAGGGGTCTTTTATTTCTAAGAATACCCCATACTCTTGCAAATGAACTAGTTTCACTGTCGAGCAGAAGTCCATCTTTCTGAGCAGGAGTGCACTTTCTTTTGTAACTGTAGTTCATACCTGCAGTCTGTAGATGCTGCTACTGTTATTAGAATAAAGCACTTCATGGATAAATAATGGGCAAAAAAAAAAAAAAACATGCAAATGAATCCTTTTTAGCCAATCTATAATACTTAAGTCAACATATTACAATTTTGTACAGCAATTTCCCTTTTAATAATGCTTTTCAATGACCGATTTTAGTCTGTCAGACCATACCTCTATAAAACCTTTTACTCATAATTCTTTTCTCCTTTTTTTTTCCTTTGTATTCAATTCCCTGCAGTTTCCACTTACAGACGCAAGAGAAGCCCCAGAAGTCGATCGAAAACCATTGGCAGAGATGCACAGAAAAAGACCCATTAAAAGGAAACAGACAAAAAAAATATTGTAAAGAACATTTATATTAGCAATGTCAATTTGTTTTTGTTTTGTCATGTAAGGAATTTATATTGAAGAAAGTCACAAGCTGTATATAAAAAAAGCACCAAAGCAAATTAGGTTTCAGCATTTTAACTAATGGTCAAAAAGAAGTGCCTCTGTCAGGAGCCATGTTGTGCCTTTCTTATTGGAGGGTGGAAAAGAGCTGATTGGAAATAAGAAGGCTACATGAAGCCATAGAGACTATTTTTCCCCCCTTTGTTTTAATAATAATGTGACAATAATGTGATATTTTTATTATTTAAACTAGAGGCTGGCCGAATTTAAAGAAGTAATATAAATATCTTAAAAGTTACAAAATACATTGCACATCAAGGACCTTAAATAAACGAGAAAAATTGTGAACAATTGCTGAATGTATCTCAAATGTGAGAGGACAAAGGGGAGGGGTGGGTGAGAGATTGTCGAGACAGGGTCTGTCCACATGTGTGCTTTTAAATGAATATAAACAAATGTAAAGCACTTGTTGTATGTTGATTTAAGCATGGGTTACAATGTATAGTCCTTGCCTGCCATGCTCACTGCCCAAAGGTCACTCGTGCTGTTTTCAGTAGACCTTTGTTAAGGGCGGTTGCATGGGCCTACTCATACCTCCCAGCAGTCCAGATTTTCCAAGATAGTCCCGATATACGAAAATCAATAAATGGCCAAATCAATTTACTTAAACAAGGCTTAATTTTTCTATTTTAAGTTATCTTGTTGGAAGGTATGCATACTATAGAGATACGTACCATACATATATTTGTAATGGAGACAAGACATGTTCAACTCAAAAAAAGACTGTAGATCAGAGATCCACAACCTGTGAGTTGGAACCTCAGATGGCGTCCTAGGGTATCTACCGTATATATTTTAGAGCAGAGGTGCCCACACTTTTCAGCTTGTGAGCTACTTTAAAAATTACCAAGTCAAAATGATCTACCTATATACGATTTTAGGAGCACACTTGTATATACAAAATGGAAAATGTAGTGTGGTCGGGATCTACTATGAAGTCCTTGCAATCTGCCGGTAGATCACAATCTACCCAATAGGCACCCCTGCTTTAGAGTCACCAGCTTACCACGTTTGCAATGTATTGTATTGGGAACTATTTTATCTGAAGTCCTACAACAAGGAGATTTACAAATGGTCGATCATCTTGAGGTTCCAACTTTGAAAAGGTTGAGCACCACTGTTATAGACGATACACACTTTTGCTGATGCATGGCCCTACGCTGCTGATAGGAAGAAAGTCAATCATGTAATATACTCTGGAATATTTGCACATCTATACACTATATAATGCTGCACTTTTAAGTGTGGATGCACTTAAAAAGCAAAATGCATCTTCTTTAGCTTAATTTATTCATCTTGCAAAGCACTGACATTCCTTGTGGTTTTCAAGATATGTAAATGTGTCATTGGGGCACTAGTCAGTGTCAGTGCTAGTAAGGGGCTTATTTTTTATTTTTATTTTGTAAAATATTGATAGAACACAACCAAACGCCTATTCTGGTAATATCAGTAACATGATGGTACTGTTGGGTAAGGCTTGGGAAGCCCTGTTATGTGTAATGTTATTAGACCACTGGGGCACACTGTGGATTTGTTATGGATTCCAATACCAGATGCAACATAGCAGAGGGCCCCAATGCAGAGATGAGAGTGGGTCCCTTGTTCCTTACAGGCCCAGTGCAGGTTCACTGTGTGCTCTTCCAGTAGTTCTGCCCCTGCTTCGCAGTCATCTTTTTCTATGTCTGATATAATGTACATAGTCTTGTAAAAAAGAAACACTGCCATGTACAGCATAAGTGAAGCCAAACCAGTGTTTTATTTTTTTCCACCTTAGTAGAATTTGACCCATGGGGCTTTTATGGCTAGATCTCTAAAGGGTGAGGACTATCCTAACGTGGACAGGTTGTCTGTAATTATCCAATGATCCTCCATAACCCTGCTTCCCCTGCTTTCCAGCAGCACCTGTGTCTATGTGACTGAACCTTAGTGCCTCCCTTAGCAGTACTGAGACAGTTTTGCTTCCATTGCCCCGCCCCCATCTGCTCTCCCGGGACCGTGCAGCGCATGGCGTTTCCGTGCACCTATTTATATTAATAAAAACTTTAATGTTATTAAAAAAATAATTGGATTACTAATTTGTTCTATTTTTTATTTAAATGGAAGTTGCAATATTATTCTGGAATTCTGGAGTAGGATCTGTGTGAAATGTCATGTACAACAGTATATATATATATATATATATATATATATATATATATATATATATATATACATATATATATATATATACTGTATATATACATATACTTTTTTTGTAAAAAGCAAAACAGATATTTCAGATATTTTATGAAACATGTGCATAGAGAGAAGACGAGATTTAAAATTGTTTTAATTGGAAAAAGAAAATCGTTGTGAAATGTGTATAATAAATTGCAAAACCTGTTGTATTTTATTTGTACTGGGTTTGCAGTGAAATATTCTTGAGCCGTGTGCGAATCTACAGTGTCAGGCCAGAGGAGCGCAAGATCTCAGTGTATATTGATGAGTGAGCTACAGAGTTTGGTACAAAGATTCAGTGTTTTTCACTGTGCCCAAGTGTTTTCCAACCAAAGGTGCTACTTGTCCTCTCTCAGCCATCTGCAGCTTAGAGGAAAGGCGTCCGTTTCCCGAAAATGTTCTGTTTAACTTTGGCTTCAGCTCAGCAGAACTAACTTAGTGGGGTCAGATTAGATTTGAAGACGCTTTGAAATAAATTCACCTTGTAGCCACATGAAAGCCAAATAAAAGGAATAGTCACACCTTTTAAATTAATTTCCCTTTTGCATTTGTTTGGTTTGTTTTTCTAACCTGCTTTTGGAAAAATGACAGCTAAAGTTTGTTCAGTTTCTACTGGCGCCTCTGCTCCTATCCTTTGCTTCATTTTTCATGCGTGAAAGAGTATGAATGCATGCAGCGCTGGGACAAGGTCCTCCAGCACCCAAGGCTGAGACACCAGACTGCGCCCCTCCATTCCTCCCACCCCAGCCATCACACATGGATTGCTATTAGTTTAAATGGCGCCCCAGGGCTCCCAACACCTTAATCTCTAGTTATCTGGCTGCAGTCACTGCCATGTATCCCCTTTTCTTATTTCTCTCTGCTTCAAACATAATAGGGGAATGATAGCTGAGTGAGTTGTGCGCCCCCTCCTACACTGCACCCTGAGACCGGAGCCTCTCTCGCCTCTGCCCGCCCTTGAAAGCATGGAGCTGTAGACTACGGAAACCAATTAGAAAACAAAAACTCCGTAGACTAATGTATCTACATTGAAATGTGGGTAGTAGCTGTATATGAAATCCCTTGTTGAATAACCATCTTAAAAATTCTGTACAAGGAAGCTTACAGATTTTTTTCTAATGCCATATGCCGTATTTTTCAGATTATAAGATGCTCTGGACTATAAGAGGCTTAAAAGGCAAAAAACAGGGAAAAAGAAAATACTAAACCTGGTGCCTCCATGGTCCAAGAGCGTCTTGAAAATGTTCAATTATTGTGTCTTCCTGTGTCCGCATGTGTCCTCCTGTGCCCCCTTCTGTTTCCTATATGTCCTCCTCTGTCTCCTTCTGTCCTCCATGTGTCCCCTTTTGTCCCCCTGTGTCCTCCTTTGCTCCCCCATGTGTCCCCCTATGTCCTCCTTTACTCCCCATGTGTGTCCTCCTTTGTCTCCCTCTCTCCCCTTGTGTCTCCCCGTGTCCCCTTCTGTCCCCCTTGGCCACCCTATGTGTCCCCCTTGCCCTCCTTTGTCCCCTTCTGTCCTCCTCTGCCCATCTGTGTGTCCCCATGTGTCTCCTTGTGTGCCCTTCTGTCCTCTTTGGCCCCCCTGTGTGTCCTCCTGTGTCATCCTCCTCCCCCCCTGCATGTCTCCTCCACTCCCCACCATTTGTAAATACAATTAGCGTCTTATATGCCGAAAAATATGGTCATTATAAGGGTTCATTGTGTTGTTTGATTATACTGCATATGAACCCATTGCCCTTGCAAGTGTATGAGCATGTCTGTATCATGCAGAGATGTCAACATACCTATATAATTGTATGGGCAATGGGTTCACAATCACAAGTGGTATAATTGCACAATGCAACCTGCATAGTGTGAGAATACCATAAATATTAACTGGAACACTGTGTGAGGAGATAGTAATACAGGCAGTCCCTGACTTACGAACACCCGACTTACGAATGACCCACCAATACAAATGGCATGGATTATGTGTTTCCATGGGAACAAGTAAAAAAAAATTCAAATTGGACTTGTCGTTTTTGAGAAAATCGATTTAAAAAAATTCAAAGAAAAAATGGCTTTTAAACTTGTATAAGCAGGTACAGAGGGCAGAGACACAGAGGGGGGCACTGGAGGCACAGGGAGGCACTGATGAGGTACAGGGGACAGAGATGGCACAGTGTTCCAACTTAAAAACAGATTCAGGTTAAGAACGAACCTACAGTCCCTATCTCGTTTGTTAATCGGGGACTACCTAATTTTTCTTAAAAAGGTTTCAATTCTTGCCTGGTACAAAAGGTGCAGATCCCTAAAGACTAGGGAAGGTCAACAAAATACAAGATCCAACTTGATGCAGAATTATGCAAATTTTATATGCAAATTTATGCAGCTTGGAAATAGTCCAATCAAATCCCGCCAAGATGGAATATTATTAGTCCATTTTAAAGGTGCATAAACATGCATACAGAATTTGTGCAATCTTACATCGACTATTTGCCTCTCAATGACCAGTCCTACAAAAGACTACAGTAACTTCTACAGTCTTTAGTAGGTACTAGATACTGAGCACCAGGAGCGATGCAGGTAAAGTAACCTTGGGGCTTGATTCACAAAAGAGTGCTAACTGTTAGCACGGCCGTTTTTTTCCACGCGATCGCGAATTTTCACGCTCAATTAAACGTTTTCGCACGCAATCGTGTTTTTTTTGCGGAAAATCATTTTTTCGTTTTCGCATGAAAATGCGCATTTGTGCGTGAAAACGATAACGATAGTGCGCAAAAACATATAATTGCGCGCGAACATCACGCGAAACCGCACAAATTTGCGCAAAACGCTTGTGCTAACACTTAGCACTCTTTTGTGAATCAAGCCCTTGCTGTGGTAGAAAGATATACATTTAGGGTCCTACAAAACTACAAGATGCCAAAAATCATTTTGCACCTTCAATTCAAAAATTCCTATCCTCGCTATTTAAAAAGATAGGTTCTGACTCATCACAAAGTCACATCGCATCGGTTAACATTATTCACCTACTTAGGCAACAGCCTTGTTGGCCTATTAAAATCTAAAGGCCTGCAGAAAAGCTCATCTTTAATCAAGCCTTAACCAGCAGACAGGGCCATTGCTTTTTATAAGGGGCAGGATATTCTCATACTTTTACTTCTATGTTTTTCATGTGACAAATTCATCCAATTGGGGACTGGTGGCAGCAGGAAGGGAACATCATCAAGCATCAAAGTAATTTTTTTCCTCAAAAGACTCAACCTTCAGAGAGAGTCACTGCCATAGTTTTGAATTAAGGAAAATGGAATCTGATGTAATTGATTGAGCCAACTGGGGGAGAGCAGCAGGAGAAAAATACTCACCCCCAAAATATCCACTGCACATCACATGCTTTTGGTGACAGATTATACATAGTCAGAGAACACATATGGTGTTCAGCTCTTTGCCAAGCAGTCCATTCTCTGCTATGGATGGAGAGTAAAATGAGCAGGAGATGTCCTGCTGCAGGTCATAGCAGTAATTCTATCATCTGAGTGAGATTTACCTTGACACATCAGAGGAGACATCAGTAGACATTTACTCTCACCAGATTTTTACCCAAAACAATCACAATTGACAACTTCAGGCAATGACAATCAGTTGTCTGTTTGTTAGTTAATTCTGCTTAACCAGTTCAGTACCAGCGGTCTCTGGCCCCTTAAGGACTAGAGGCCGCTTGTACCAAAAACCGAGGCTCGCCAACTCACGCTGCACAGAATCACCGCTACAGCCGATCACGCCAATCACCCATCACCTCAGCCAACCCACTCTGCCATCTCTATGACAGCAGAGCTCTGTGAGCCAGTCAGGGGCCAATTTCATTGGCTCCTGACCCTGTGATCAGTGTGAGCCAATGAGATCGGCTCACAATGATGATGGGTCAGGTGCCAATGAAATCGGCTCCTGACCGGCTCACAGAGCTCTGCTGTGATACTGAAGGCAGGGGGAATAATGGCAAGGCAAGTGAGCTGTGGCTGGTGCAGAGCAGTGCAATCGGCGGTAGCAGCGGGAATGTGCAACAGTGCCATTAAAATCTATGTCCTGTCAGAAATAAGAAGTCACAAACAGGATGTAGATTTCAACTAGCGCATTCTGGAAAAGGTTAATGCATGAGCCTTAGACATTTGATCTGCAAAATAAAACTCACAAAAAAAATCTCAGCAGGTCTCTGGCCAGGCATAGCGCTGCATGCCCTTCACATCATCTCTGGGTAGGTGCAGAAGCAAAAATAGAATGTTAACATGTATATCGAGAAATGCCTAAAGGACGTACTGGTGCCTACTGGATGTACTGGTGCTCAGAGCCGGGTCATCTACAAGGAAAACATAGGCAGTTGTCTAGGGTCTGGAGAGAGTAGGGGCCTGGTGGATGATAAACGCAACAAAATCTTACTGAAAAAAAGCCAGGGGATCAACTGTGGTAGGCAAAAACTGCTATCTTGCCTAGGGCACAATTTCATCTTAATCCATTTCTGCTGATGCTCCATTTTAAGACACATGGCCTCAATTCACTAAGCAGTTTAGACTAATCTACTGATGGTTTTTAGTCTACTGATGGCCTGGTGTAATGTTTTATGCTGGGCATACACGGTCAGATAATTCTTATCAATCAAGCCGCTGATGGCTTGATTGATAAGATCCAACCTGTCCGATACCCCGCCGGATCCATACAGCACTCGATAGCGGCAGGGAAAACAATGGGAAGAAACGAGCGGCTGATTAGCAGCGCCCGCGGGGACGAGCGGGAATCGATCCGCGCGCACACGTGGACGAGCGGTGACGCGCCGTCATCAAGCCGTTGGCTCGATACCGGCGCAAAAACTAACCGTGTATGCCCAGCATTAGACCTGTTTTTAGACCTGGTCTAAAACATTCTGTAATTCGGTCAGTGAAGCAGGAGAAATGATCAAAAGATGCAATTCACAAAGGCAAATAAGGAGTAACCACACCCACTTGTTCTGACAGAGATGAAGCTGACTTCTGTCGGTAAAGTAATTCTGTAAAGTATTTTAGACGTGATCATGGAACCTTTTCAATTAATTATACAAGAATTTAATTGTATCCAGAGGAGAGCACATCAGAGAAGGGATGTCAGTCATAGCTACTAGTTGGTGAATTGCATCATTTCCCCTGCTTTACCGACCTAATTACCAAATGTTTTATACCAGGTCTAAATACAGGTCTAAAACATTTAGTAGTTATTAGTGAATTTCCTTTTGATGCAACTGATTTATACCAAACCATCAGTAGAGTAAAAACCATCAGTAGACTAGTCTAAGCTGTTTAGGGAATTGAGGCCATTGCTGCAAACAGTTGTGTGATGCTAATTCTACTGATTATTCACACACACGCACGCACGCATGCACGCACACACACACAAATATGCCATAATGTACTTCTTTAGGCTGCTTCCACACAGGGACGTTACAGGCGCACGTTAGTGCAGCCTGTAACGCTCCCCCAACGCACAGCAATGTAACACAAGTGGGCTGTTCACACTGCCCACGTGCCGTTACATGTAACGCTGCACGTTGTAGTGAAAGTGCAGCATGCTGTGCGTTCTAGCGGCTTTAGCCGCGTTAGACTGTTTGCACATGCTCAGTGGGGGGCGGAGAGGAGGCGGAGAGATGCCGCTACAGTAGCCGCGCACATGGCTACTTAATATGCACTGCACTGGCGGCCGCTAATTGGCCGGCGGGACCACGTGATGCGGAGTATCTCGCTCCGCATCACGTGGTCCCGCCGGCCAATCAGCGCCACCCTGGGAGACCTTGTGCGGATAGAGCCGCCTAACGTGGCTCACTCTACCGTCCTCTTCCGCACCACCATACGTTGTGTTAGGTGCACGTTATGCGACCTTAACGTAGCACCTAACGCAACGTCTTAGTGTGTAAGTAGCCTTAGTCTAATACATGTCATGCCATATTACTAAAAGGAAAAAGGGCTGCCATCTTGATCTCAAAAGAGCGCCTCTCTTCTACCTAATCAACATTTTACATCAGAGGCCCACTATTGTGAAAAATTGTAAAATTTAAAATACATGTCCACATAGGGTGAAGAAGTACATTTCTCCTAAGTAAAATGCACTACAAATTACTTTTTGCCTATGTTGCTGTCACTTAGAGTAGGTAGTACAAATTTGACAGATCTGACGGCTCCTCAAAGGAGATATTAGTATTTCCTTTATCCTTTACAAAAACACCATGTGGAAAGGATCCATAAAATGATGTCCGCCAGCCTTCCTGTGCACACAATGTTGGCAGGTGGACTGAGCAATGGCATTCACTAAGTGCTTTTGAAAATAAAGAATAACCAGAGGATCTTCCATGAGGAGATCGATTAGTGCAAAACTTGTCAGATGTGTAAGATTTGTACTAGCCCTTTTGGGGAGGAGGGGCAAGTGGGGCAAGCGCCCCAGGCCCCACGCCTAAAGGGGGCCCCGCACCTAGCCGGTCGCTCACAGTCACCTAAAAGCCCCCTCTCTAAGTTAATGGTCGGCGCAGGCGCTAATCCGCGTGCGTGTCCTTGATCCATCACTACTGACGTCATGCGCAAGGATGTGCTCCCGCTGCCGGGTCAGCGCCTCTGCATACCCCGCCAAGAGCTGAACAGGAACTATGGAAGAGGGGCGAAATTCAACTTTTATGTCAGGCTATGGACAGTACTGGAGCCTTGAGTTACACAGGAACTTCGGGGGAAGGGACAGAGAGCAAGTCCCAGTCAGTGACCTTCCTTGGACCAAGAGCAGGCAGTGACAGTGAACCTGTGATCCGGACATGGAGGTGCACCCCAGCCTGAGCTCTGTGTTTGGTCAGATAAGAATTCAAGATGCTCAGGTACAGCAGTGCTGGAGAACTACATGTCCCTGCATTGAGGAAAAGGGGTTGGTTCTATGCATACCTGGCAATACAAAATAATTTCAGATGATTACGGTAGATTGACATGGAACCGGGTGTGGTCAACTGAATGTAGCTGCTTTGTACACAAAATTTCGATTCTGATGTATTCATAAAGTGAACCTTAAGTGGATCCGAGATCAACTTTCACTCATTGCATAATTGTGTCCCTTTCATATAGTTTATAGGGCATTCCTCAAGCCAAATACATTTTTTGTTTTGTTTTAATAATTCCCTATAAACAAAACAAGTCTCACCCACAGCTTTTCAGAGAGCCTTGGCATTCTCAGCTTTAGTAGCAAGGGCTTATGGGAGCTCAGTCTGGGCAGGAGGAGGTGGAGGTTACTAGCCATTGATTTCAGAGGCAGAGGGGAGGAGGAGAGGGGACTGAATTTACACACAAGTAAGCTGATAGCATCTCCAGCCCTCAGCCTGTGACAATGTGACAAACAGAACATGGCTGCCCTCATTGTATCACAGCAATAAATAATCATAAACTTTTAAAGCTGTTTGCAACTAGATTTGCTACGTAAACTATCTAAACTTTATATAAGATATATAGACAAGTTATGTGTTATAGTTACTTTTTCATCTTGGATCCACTTTAACTGACCTAAAAGAAAAGTTTAACTTGCCTGAGGCTTCCACCAGCCTCCTGCAGCCGCCCTGTGCCAGACCATTAACGAGCGGTCCTCCATCCCCCTGCATCTCCCCTCTTTCGGCCTGTTAACTCAGCTAGTTGACGGCCACTGCGTATGC